>NC_063066.1:16211795-16511795 GCF_018812025.1 Megalobrama amblycephala | reverse complement strand
TAATTTACTTTCAGCATTCAGGGGCAATTAACAGACTTTTACCCCCATTACAGTCTAAAAGGCCACATTGCCTTCTCTACCTTGTAATCTGACTGACCATTGTGACAATCACAGATTACCCAACCATGAAATCGATATGTTAGGATAGGAACCACTATTTGTCCTGAAATGTGCAAAACGAATTTGTGGAGTGGCCAAAATAGTGTTCATTTACTGCAAGTTTTCCCAGGTAAAAAACCTGTGGGTCTTGCAAGAGTAAGAATGGGGAATTTGAACTGCCAAGCATTTTAGACACCTTTGAATGCTGTTGTCCTTGATGAACTAAAATTGTAGCTTTTCAAAAATGAAATATTATTCAGAAATTCATACACAGTATGAAGGTTTCGTCAAGTGCATAAATGTACATTGAACACAAAATCTATTAGGAACAAACATTTTTTTCAGTTTTATTTAGAATGTCATCCATCATATTTTTGCACATCCAAACCATTGTCTGGTTATGTCTTCTACCTCCTCAATGAAAAGTAGCACAGCTTCTGAGCATGTGTGTGCTATAGCCTAACATCAAATATTGACATTCAGATGCTGTTGTGTCTCTCAGTCAGCCAAGAAGAGATAAAGTCAAAATTCCAGTCACTGTCAAGTTCGAGGACGTGCAGGTATAAAGGCAGGATTTATTCTCTAAAAGGTTTAAGGGAAGGTGTAAAGGTATTTGTGTTACAAGATATACAACACTAGGTTATAATAAGCTCCACATAAAGTGCGACACTCCTCTTGATGTAGGGTACTCTCTCTCTCTGGCTGTCTAGTGCTCTCTCCCTCTTTTTCGGTACACTACTCAAGTTCCCATGCTGGATGCTGACAGTTGCCTGCGGCATTCAAGAAAAACAAAAAAAAAAAAAAAAATGAGGTAGAGAGATTCGGGGGAAACTGACTTCTATTTACAGATATCGCCTTCTAGTGCGTAGACCCAGGAGAGCCAGCAGTTCCCTGATCAGAATCCAAATGTTCTGGTCCCTCACAATCATCACAGCCCCTCCAGAGATACTGTAATCTACCTCTCAACTTATCATATGTCAAGAGTGACCTCTGCTGTTACCTCAGCGCATGCATTCACACACACACATACAGTATATATATATATTTTTTTTTTTTTTTTTTTTCTTTTCCATATTTAGCACCCAAACTCTGGACAGTCTTCTTAGCCTTGTTCGGGAAGCAGACACACTCTGTCAGTTTAAATCTAGAATAAAAACACTGGCAAACTGGCATACACATAACACATTTCTAAAATTCACATCCATTAAAGGATTGTTAGGCTACATAAATTAGGTCAACCGGAAAACTTCCCATAACACCGATTTACTTGTTACATCGTAAGAAGAATTGAATCTACAATAATATTGATGTGTCTGAAATCACATACTCTGTTGAGTAGGTACTTATTTTGAATAAGTAAATACTTAACGACTTCTTAAAAAGTATGTTCTATTGTATGAATTATTATATGACGTACTACATTCACCAGGTTGTCATTATCACGTGACCTACCAGCAGCAGTTGTGTTGCTTCACTGCCATTCATAAATCCTCTCCTGTGGACTCATGGGATGATAAAGTGTTCATTGTATGTACACTTCAGAATCTCGCCAGAAGTAGTAGTTTATAAGTACTGTGAATTCAGACATACTTCTTTTGTCACATAATGTTTTTCTCCTATATATTATAGAAGTATGTGATTTTGGATGCAGTCATAGTTTCTCTGTTTTTCCTGAGGTTACTGTAGTCATTCGTGTCCTGTCCATATCCAGATCAAATGGTGGACCTGCACCTAGACACGGACAAAAGGCAGCCCTCAATGTCATCAGCAGATCCCCCGTGATCCACGCAGATCCTCAGCAAAGACCACAAGAACCATACAGGTCCTCCTCACAGACCCTATGGCCATCCGATCTTCAAGCAAAAAGAACTGTATGAAATATTTGAATGCTACTGATCCACAATCTGATTTTTGATGCAGCCTGAATCATAATCACACCATGTTTATGGGAAGAACTGCTCCCCCGATTGAGCCTGGTTTCTCCCAAGTTTTTTTTCCTCCATTCTGTCAACTGATGGAGTTTGGGTTCCTTGATGTCGCCTTTAGCTTTCTTAGTTGGGGACACTTAATATTCTACAATATTATTGATTTGACTACACTGACACTATTGGATGAGAACTGAACTGAGCTGGATGATGACACACTGTTTTCTGTAGAACTGCTTTATGAATTCATTTAATAACTGATGATCACAACAGAACTGAATCAACACTGAACAATGACACTATTTTCTTTTAGAGCTGCTGTACAGTAAATAAACTCTGTTTGCATCATTTAATTATTTTCCTGTTATCACTATAAAGCTGCTTTGAAACAATCTGTATTGTATAAAGCGTTATATGAATAAAGGTGACTTGACTTGACATGGGTGATGGGTCATTTAGAATCTGAGAAAGTCACTTTCCTCACTTTTTTGTCATAGTTGTGCTTTTATTTATTTACAGGCTCTGTAAAGTGAGTTCTAAAAAAGTGCTATATAAACAAAACCTATTTTTACATGACATCAAAATCAAACAGTAACAAAAATGTGAAAAAATAAAAAATGTTAAAAATGTTTTAAAAAAGCTTTAAAAAAATTAAACATGTTAGTACATGGAAACAAAAATGTGCCATAATGTAAATTTGACAACAAGCTTAATCATTAATAAAATAAAATAAAATAAAATAAAATAAAATAAAATAAAATAAAATAAAATAAATAAAATAAAATAAATAAAAAATAAAAAAAAATAAAATAAAATAAAATAAAAAATAAAAAAAAATAAAATAAAATAAAATAAATAGGGGAAACAGCTTGATTCTACAGTAATGAATAAAAGTTCATCAAAGTTGTCCTAAGACAAGAACCGGTATTGCATTTTGGTT
Organism: Megalobrama amblycephala; assembly: GCF_018812025.1. Classification (NCBI taxonomy): domain Eukaryota; kingdom Metazoa; phylum Chordata; class Actinopteri; order Cypriniformes; family Xenocyprididae; genus Megalobrama; species Megalobrama amblycephala. Next base: position 16,508,831 of record NC_063066.1, on the reverse strand, counting down.
TTAGGACAACTTTGATGAAAGGCTTTGATCCATTTCAAATGTTGACTATAGTGTATAATTGGAGGTACATTTTTTTCCAAATGTTTTTTTTTTTTTATTATTATTATTATTTTTACAAATTGTTACTCATTTTCATGGATCACGCAATATAATATTTTCTGTAAAAAAGTGTCTTTCTAAGTCTGAAAATCATAATTTCTTGTTGTCCAAATTTGTCAGTGTATTATTTTTTTTCCATCATGTATCATTGTGTAATCAATATAGTTTATTTCACTTTTCTTTTGGTAATATTTCATTTATTTTATTTTTAAAAGCCCTAAATAGTCATTTCCCTAATTCTACAACATTATATTGTTTAAAAAATATCTTTTATCTTATAAAGATGTATGTCCAAATATATTGTGTCAATTCTGTTACGATACCATACTTTGCCTTTACCAACTATGTAAGATACAGGAAAAGATGTCACTTTTGCTCACTGATAAGATCTGAAGCAATGAAAGGTATTTGTGCTCTGAGAAAATATTTTAATCTAAAAAGTTCTTACACCATTTTGGGAAAATCAAATTGTATCACTAATCAAGCAGTGGGTTGTTTAAACAGTCTTTTAATCATGATTTCATTAGTGGTACCATGTGCTCTAAACAATTATGCTAGCAAGTGGAGTTTTTGTCAAAAAAGTTTAAAATGGTCAATTCTGTTACCATCAAACTCTGTTACCAAGGTAGAGTAACAATGTTGACAATATGTAAATGAATTGACAGAAACAGAGTTGACAAACAATACTAAAACGAAATCTTTTTTTTTTTTTTTTTTTTTTTTTTTTTTGCAAACTATAAAAAATTTATCTACAAGCACTCTTAAAGAAAGCATAAAAATAGTTTAAATGATACACATTATTAAATAGATATTAAACAGTAAAAATGTGCCAAAACATCAGCTTTAGATAAAAATATTCAATTTACATATTAATACATATTAAAATGAATGAATGCGTATATAGGAACAGAAACAAATGTTTTTTTGTTTTTTTTTTCCTATGAAGAATAAACCGCAAGTTTTGCTTTTACTTGACACGTACTCCCCTATCGTCCAAACATGGTCATGACTTCCGCATTTACGACAGTCTGTGAGCCGGTGTTCATTTACGGCAGGCAGTGTAGGCACATGTGTTTCCAGAGTCAACAGCGTGCTCATTGATAGTCCAACCGACCACCTTTAAAGGTAATTTGTGTTTTTCATTTTTCAGTGCGAGTTTCAGAATAACATATGTTTATGTTGAATAACTGTTAGTGTTATTTGTCTATTTTTTTGCACTCGGAAGTATTAGATATGCTAAAAGGCTAACCTCCCTGGTTCACCATACTCGACAGTACTCCAGTAACGTTACAACTGTTATTTATTTCCTGAAAGTTATGAAATTATTATAAGGAAAGTTTTTAAATACCCAAAACGATTTGCACCAGATCTGGATATGTAGTCTTTTCCTTCACTTCGGTAAAGTTGGTTTTATATTCGCACATTCGGCCATCCGTATTCAATAGCCTTGTTAATCACACTACATTGGACATTCAGTGGACATTCACAAGTAAATATGCCATTAAAACAATACTTGCCTATTTTGATCGACTGTGAAAAATGTTGTAAGTTGACAATCGTTGGTTGTCAATATCATGTCGGTGCTTAAAATTCGCAAACATTAATTTATTGCACATTTATTGGAAAGTCTGAATTTATCAGAAGTCCGAATGTGTGAATATAAAACCAACTTTACCGAAGTTTTTCCTTCAGGGTTTGTTTGGATCACGATGATCAAACTTCACTTTGACTTCTCGTAGTTTACCACGTTGCCTAGTTTAGCCAAAGATTCGTTTTATGTGTTTTACAGGATCTTCATCATGTCATTCCGCGGGGGTGGTGGTCGAGGAGGGGGTCGTGGCGGTGGTTTTAACAGAGGTGGTGGAGGTCGTGGAGGAGGATTCGGAGGTGGTCGTGGAGGAGGATTTGGAGGGGGTCGTGGAGGTGGATTTGGAGGGGGTCGAGGTGGCAGAGGTGGATTTAACAGAAATCAAGACTTTGGTCCACCAGAATATGTTGTTGGTAAGGTATATTTGCTATCTTTCATGCTTCTGTTTGTATTTACATTCGCTTGCGAATTGCACTGCAAGACTGCATGTCTCATGCTACAATGGTATTCCTGCTCCTCGTGTCTCAGCTGTAGGAGAGTTTATGCACCCCTGTGAGGATGATATTGTCTGTAAATGTGTGACGGAAGAAAACAAAGTCCCCTACTTCAACGCTCCTGTATATCTGGAAAACAAAGAACAGATTGGAAAAGTGGACGAGATCTTTGGACAGCTTCGTGATTTTGTATCCTTCATCTTGTTGCAAGTGATGTTGGCAGTGCTGTCAAATTTTACAACGACTTCAAATCTTAATAGTGATAGTTAACTGAAGTGTTCTTGTGTAAATAAACCTATTAACCCCACTGCATCATATATATGATAAATTAATTTATAAGGCCTCTAAATTATCAGCGTGATCAAAACCTTGCTGATAAACTGTTGTACAAAATTGATTAGAATTATTATTATTATTATTATTTTTTAAGCATGCAAAAAAAATAATAATAATAATATAATAAAAAAAAAATGTCCACCTTCAGGTTGTGGTACACTTGTCTTTTTGCTGTCAAATCTTTAATAATTTTTTATAAAGTAAATGTACAAATAGCTTTTATAGTCGAGTGTTATTAATATTTCAAAACGCATGCAAACTTTTTTAGAATTTGTTTTATCTAAATGTTCAATAAACTTCCAAAAATATATATATTTTTCTGAATATTTCATATTTCAGGTTTTACAGGATTAATGAGATAAATTGTTTCCTTAACAAATTCCTCAGTATTTTTCAGTCAAACTTTCTGAAAATATGAAGGCATCCTCCTTCAAAAAGTTACAGAAGGTAAGCTTTTATTTTCTTGGATGTGTAATGATGATTTGAACCCTATTTTTATGGTACTACTTTTTTTCAGCAGGGTAGGTAGCTGAAGCATAACATGTCTACATCTCTGTAGCATTTTTTTTTTTCTTTGTCAAATGTATATGAATGTATAATGGAATGTGAATATTCCTTGTAGTCTTTAATATTAATATAAAAACTTTTTTATAATAACTTTAAAAAAATTATTCATTTTCTTTGATCGTAAGAGATTGCATTCTATATATGAAACATGTAACACCACATAACTTTTTTCTTTTTAATTTCTTTTTTTTATGCGGGCTACTCCGTAAAAAAAAATAAATAAATAAATAAAATAAAAATAAATTATATAATATATATATATTCAGTGCTCAACGTAAATGAGAAAACCCCCTTTGAAAAGTATAAAATCTGTTTAACTTAAAAAAAACAAAAACAAAGTAAGTAATTTTCTGATGAGAAGGGTTGAAGAAAATCAGCATGCAAGTTCACTGCAGTTATCTAAAGAAGTAGAAAGCCAAACTGGGGTGACTATTTCCCGTGACACAATACGGCGTACACTGCAGAGGAATGGTATGCATGGGTGCCGTCCACGGAAGAAGCCTCTCCTAAAGCCCGGTCACAAAAAGCCCACCTAGAGTTTGCTAGGGCCCATGCTGACAAAGGTGAAGACTACTGGGACTCTATACTCTGGAGTGATGAGACCAAGATAAATGTTTTTGGAACTGATGGCTTCAAAATTGTATGGCGTCGCAAAGGCGAGGAATACAAAGAAAAATGCATGGTGCCTACAGTGAAACATGGTGGTGGCAGTGTCCTTATGTGGGGCTGCATGAGTGCTGCTGGTGTCGGGAGCTGCATTTCATTGATGGCATCATGAATTCACAGATGTTCTGCTCTATAATGACAGAAGATGCTACCATCACTCCGTGCCCTTGGTCGTTGTGCACTTTTCCGACATGACAATGATCCTAAACACACATCTAAGGCCACTGTTGGATTTCTGAAGAACAGGGTGAAAATGATTCAGTGGCTCCTGATCTGAATCCAATCGAACACCTATGGGGAATTCTGAAGAGACAAGTTGAGCATCACTCTCCATCCAGCATCCAGTCTCTAAAAGAGGTCATTCTTGAAGAATGGAAAAAGATAGATGTTGCAAAATGTCACCAACTTGTTCATTCCATGCCTAGAAGACTTGGTGCTGTCATTAAAAATCATAGAGGCCATACAAACTACTAGATGTAATAGTTTTTGCTGTGGGGTGTACTCATTTTTGCATCACCCTAATTTGAGTAAAATTGAAAAATGTGTAATCTAAGTTATATTATTAACCTTAGTTTCATGTTATAAGTTAAACAGATGTTATATTAAACTTAGTCTTGTCAACAGTTTGGAAATTGTTTTTGTGTTTATGGAGATATTGTTTAAGATGTTACTTTTCAAAGGGGGTGTACTCATTTACGCTGAGCACTGTATGTATATGTGTGTGTGTGTATATATATATATATATATATATATATCTTTTTTTTTTTTTTTTTTTTTAAGAACACACTACTGCTTATCAGTGTTATTTCCAATATTAGACAATGATCAGTGAATGTTCTTTTATATCTATAATTTAGAAGCAGATATTGCTCCAGAATATCAAAGGGATTCTTATGAGCCTTCAAGCAATTTTAGCAGATTCCTTTGGCTGTTCTGCCTCTTATCAACACATAACCGTATTATGATGAAGAATATTTTAATTAGCTTTTCTCTTTCTCTCCTCTTGCATCAGTTCTACATTGATCCCATGAAGCTGCTGCCCCTCCAGAGATTTCTCCCCAGGCCTCCAGGTGAGAAGGGGCCGCCCCGTGGAGGTAGAGGAGGAGGAAGAGGTGGAAGAGGAGGTAAGACCACACAAGAAAATATACATATGCTGGTTCTGGTAATAATATTTATTTAGTTAGCACAGAATTGTGTAGTATTAACAGCGAGTGACGTATTTGCAGGTGGCTTCCGTGGAGGGCGTGGTGGCAATGGTGGTGGTCGTGGAGGAGGATTTGGTGGACGTGGCGGCGGAGGGTTCAGAGGAGGTAGAGGTGGAGGCGGTGGACGTGGATTCAGAGGTAAGTTAGCAATGCTGATCCTTAGAAATTAATAATGAAATCGAATGATAGCAAGTAATTTAGTTTAATGGAATAGATTATCCAAAAATGTAAACTTAATCATTTACTCCTTCATGTATTTTCAAACCCATTCCTTCATTACTCTTAAAAGTTTGGGGTTGGTAAGATTTTTTTTTTTTTTTTTTAATTTTGAAAGTTGGTTTTGCTCACCAAGACTGCATTTATTTGATCAAAACAATACAGTAATGATGTATGTGAAATGTTTTATATATATATATATATACACACATATATACATACACATATACATACACATACACATACATACAGTCTTCAGTGTCATGTGATCTTTTAGAAATCTTTCTAATATGCCGATTTCGTCTTGTTATTATCAAGTTAGGTTAAGTTCTTCTCCTTTTTTTTTATGGAAACTTTAATGTTTATTTTATCAGGATTCTTTGATGAATACAAAGTTCAAAATAACATAATTTATTTGAAATAGAAATCTTTTGTAATTAAATGTCTTTGCTGTTACTTATCAATTAAATGTGTCCTTGCTAATTTATAATGTATGAGTATAGCTGCTATTTTCAATTTATAATTAAAGCATATTCATTGTAGTAGGAGTAACACACATTTTTCCTACTTGCTTTGCAGGTGGAAGATGATGAAGGACTCACAGGATGGGATCTGTCCTTTTATCTGCTGTGGAAACTTCCAGTGAGAAGCCAGAAGCAGCATTTGGGGCCTGCCAGAATGTTTTGACCTTTAATTGATGCCTCTCTTGTACAGCTGAACTTTTTACTTTGTTTTGTATCGTATATGTATTTTCTCAGCAGTGGATTGTTTTATTTGGTCTACTGATAGGGCTAATGTTTGAAGTTGCCACATGTCTGTGTACAAGAGGACAGGAGTCTCAACAACCTTGCGCGGTTGGTTTGCATCAACTTGCGTTTTTACATTTGCTGGAGGTTGGTCCAGTATTAACTTGTAACAACGTAACCTAACAGGTTAAGGTGACAAAAGGGTAAAGCCATCTCCACAGATAATGATAATGTAAAAACTTTCATTGTTGGATTATAATGGATGTTTACATTTTCAGAATTGCAACTTTTTTTTTCAGTTGAACTCCCAATGCCACCATGGATTAGCAAAATAAAATCTATGGAATATGTACAACTGTCGTTTGTTTTTATTTATTCTTTTGTGATGTTACCAACATGTTTGATATTGCTGAAGTGTAGATATTGGATTGTGACATCCTCTTCTGAATAGGGGAGATAGTTGAGTCTGCAAACCTAAACTGTTTATAAAAAGCAATTTGTATTATCAACAGTTGGACTGAGTGTTTAGTCAGGGATTTTTCCAGATGTGCTGTGTAGTACCAGACAGCAGTGAGACATGCTTCTGGACTTCTCTTGGAAAAAACAATACTACAGTGCTGCCTACACATTAAAATAACAATTAAAACAATGTAAAGATGCTAATAAATAGAAAGGATTGCCAGATATAATGTTAATACACTTTACATTTTATAGTTTACAGAAATTATGCAAGTGGACAGTTGAAGGTGATGTGACTTAAAGGTCATGTTTCCGTTTTGTTTTGAAAATTCACGTTTCCTTGCATAAATGAAACTTTCCTTAAGAAAAAGCGTTTTAGCGTAAATGTATAGTTCCTCGTTTAATTATTTTTCTTCGTAAAAGTAAGGTAATCTGTATATCCAGTTATATTTGCAGTGTATAAGGTATCAGAAATGCTTTGACAGGCTATTTCTAGTTCGAGAGAAAACTGCTCTTTGATTCATCATTTATCAGTTCAACAGATCAATCGTTTAGCAACAGACCTATGAGATGCAAAAGCTCTGCATGCGCTGAGAAAAACAACGTACTTTGCTCAAGCTTAACCACATCCTGGTCTCTCATTGGTTAAATAAAATGTTCTTCAGTTTGCCACACCTCTCCTTCACTTCCTCTCGTGGTGGAAGAAAAGCATGGACACAACTGGGAAAGTAAGTTGGTAGCGAAATTTGCCCTCACCCTTTGAACAACGTAAAGTATTAATAGTGTACATTTGTGCGCGTTTAATGTACATAATTTTGCAACATTTGTGAAAAACCTCGAGTGTCAGGACTCGGTGCAGTTCAATCAAAAACGCTTTCAAATATGTAGCAGCACTTGAGCATGACTGGAGTACAGATCTAACGTTAGGTTTACAAAGATCCATTGTGCTGCTTTGACCTGCTTTCCGTCGCCCTTGTTTTCTGTATTCAGCTAGGTGACAACAATGCATGCATAAAAGATCAGAAACATGTTAGTCTAATCTCTATGTTGTTGCATTCAGCAGCCTTTCACCTTCACCACAGATTTCTTACAGCATGTAAATGGAGATTCACCATATGTTGTGCAGAATTTGCTATACATAAACTATTAAACATCACTTGGTTTTGTGGTTAACTGCATCTCGAACTGCACTGCATCTGCATAAAGTCTTCCAAAGCAGTGACTTACATAACCTTCATTTTAGGTGAAAAATAGTTACCAAAGCATCTCTTCTAACAGTATTTATGAACTAACAGCTTCTTGATTCATCCTCAGGTAATCAAATGCAAGGCAGCAGTGGCCTGGGAGGCTGGTAAGCCTCTTTCCATTGAGGAGGTGGAGGTAGCTCCACCTAAAGCCCATGAAGTTCGAGTGAAGGTAAACCATTAATCTGAACATTGTACCTCTTGACAAAAGCAATAGGTTATGTGATCTGCGTAGATTGTAGATGACACAGAGTACTTTGGTGCTCTGTAAAAACTTTGTTTTTAAAGTCACAATTAAATCAAAATTGACAAATCTTTATATTATAAATCATTATAAATGATTTATCCGTGAACACCATTATTTTTTTTTAAATTCATGTGCTCTCTTAATCTTTAATCAAACTTCCCCTCTCTCTTGCAACAACATCTGTTTTCTGATGACATGTTTACTGGTGTGAGGGCGGGACAACCTGTCACTCACATGAGATCATAGCAATAGCAAACCACAACCATCCAATCATTGTTTGTCAAAATAGGGAGGAAAAGACTATCGCAGCTTCCGTTTAATGCTGCCTTTAACATTTTAAACTGACATATTAGAAGATTATGAGATCTTTTCATAATTGATATAGACAAAATTTCACTTTTTAATTGCTCCGGCTCTGCTTAAGCTGTAACAAACCTGCTTGCAGCTGCACCCTGTCAAAGCACCATGTTTTGTGACAGATTTACACCGAGCAGGTGCACCACGGTTCAGTTTTGACCCTGCTGTCTTCAGTGTCTTGTCTTGTGTATTATTATGAAGGAGTGTTGTGTTTATGATTGTATTCTTTATTACAAATAAGTAAGCAATCAAGTCATTTATAGAGAAAAATGTACTGTGGTTTGAATAATAATATATATTCAAAATATAATGGTTAGAAGTCTCGCGTTGTTGTGTGTTTCAGATTCATGCTACAGGTGTGTGTCACACTGACGCCTACACCCTGAGTGGAAGTGACCCTGAGGGCTTGTTTCCTGTCATCCTGGGCCATGAGGGGGCAGGCACTGTTGAGAGTGTTGGCGAAGGGGTCACCAAATTCAAACCAGGCATGTCAAAACGGACTATTTACCCTCACTTCAATGACATTTAATGTGTAAAATGTGAGCAGTTTTGGGAGTTATGCAGAAATCCTGAGGCTCTTTCACTTTTTGTGAAGGTGATACTGTTATTCCGCTGTACATACCCCAATGTGGAGAGTGCAAGTTTTGTAAAAATCCTAAAACCAACCTGTGTCAGAAAATCAGGTAATTATGAATATATTTTAACTAAACAGTTTGTTCTTTATGAAAATACACTATCATTCAAAAGTTCAGGGTCAGTAAGATTTTTTTTTTTTTTTTAAAGAAATTAATACATTTATTCAACAAGAATGCAAGTATTATTTCACCAAAAAATTCATCTTCAGAACACAAATTAAGATAATTTTGATGCAGTCTGAGAGGTTTCCCTCCATTGAGATCCAATGCAACTACCACTCCAAGGTCCAGAAAGGTAGGAAAAAGACATAGAGTACTCCATGTAACTTCAGTGGCTTAAACTCAATTTTATGAAGCGATGCGAGTGCTTTGTTTATGCAAAAAAAAAACATAATTTACCACTTTACTTACAAAAATGATGAGAGCATCATGACACATGTGTTGTGTTCACGCGAGAGCTTTGGATAATATTATTTTGTAAATAAAGTGGTAAATTAGGTTTTTTTCTTTTGTTTTTACAAACAAAGCACTCATGTTGCTTCATAAAATTGAGTTTAAGCCACTGGAGTCACATGGAGTACTTTAATGATGTCTTTTTTCCTACTTTTCTGGACCTTTGAGTGGTAGTTGCGTTGGATCTCTATGGAGAGACAGAAACCTCTCAGACATCATCAAAAAGATCTTAAAGGTGCCGAAGAACATGTTTTTAAAAGATGTAATATAAGTCTAAGGTGTCCCCTGAATGTGTCTGTGAAGTTTCAGCTCAAAATACCCCATAGTTTTTTTTTTTTAATTAATTTTTTTAACTGCCTATTTTGGGGCATCATTATAAATGCGCCGATTCAGGGTGTGCGGCCCCTTTAATTCTCGTGCTCCATGCCCCAAGAGCTCGCGCTTGCCTTAAACAACATAAAAAAAGTTCACACAGCTAATATAACCCTCAAAATGGGTCTTTACAAAGTGTTCATCAATCGCGTAAGTACAGTGTTTATTTGGATGTTTACATTTGATTCTGAATGAGTTTGATAGTGCTCTGTGGCTAAAGCTAACATTACACACAGTTGGAGAGATTTATAAAGAATAAAGTTGTGTTTATGAATTATACAGACTGCAAGTGTTTAAAAAATGAAAATAACGACAGTCTTGTCTCCGTGAATACAGTAATAAACGATGGTAACTTTAACCACATTTAACAGTACATTAGCAACATGCTAACAAAACATTTAGAAAGACAATTTACAAACACCACTAAAAATATCATGATATCATGGATCATGTCATGTCTAATGCTTGAACATGAGCTGGCATATGCAAATATTGGGGGCGTACACCCCGGCTGTTACGTAACAGTTTTCCGGAGGTCTTTTAAACAAATGAGATTTATATAAGAAAGAGGAAACAATGGAGTTTGAGACTCACTGTATGTCATTTCCATGTACTGAACTCTTGTTATTCAACTATGCCAAGGTAAATTCAATTTTTGAATCTAGGGCACCTTTAATTTGTAGTTTTCTGAAGATGAACAAAGCTCTTATGGTTGTGGAACGACACAAGGGTGAATAAAAATAACATTTTCATTTTTGGATGAACTAACCCTTTAAATTGATCAAAAGTGACAGTAAAAATACTTTATTTAAAAAAAAATAATAATCTGTTCTTTTGAAAAAAAAAAATTTCATCCAAGAATCCTAAAAAAAATGTATCATGGTTTCCACAAAAATACTAAGCAGTTACAACTGTTTTTTAACATTGATAAAATGTTTCTTGAGCAGCAAATCAGCATATTAGAATGATTTCTGAAAGATCATGTGACACTGAAGACTGGAGTAATGATGCTTAAAATTCAGCTTTGCATCACATTTTATTTCACAATATTACTGTTTTTTTTTATCAAATAAATGCAGCCTCATTAATCAGAGTTCAACCCCAGACTTTTTAACGGAAGTGTAGATCTTGATATTGTTCATTCTAACCGTCATTTTGTTTATAGATGCTCAGTTGTGATGTAATTCTTTTAGGGTGACCCAAGGTCAGGGTCTGATGCCCGATAACACCTCCAGGTTCAGCTGTAAAGGAAAGCAGGTCTTCCACTTCATGGGTACCAGCACCTTCTCCGAATACACTGTGGTGGCTGAAATCTCTTTGGCCAAAGTGGATGAACATGCCGCCCTGGACAAAGTGTGTCTGCTGGGCTGTGGCATCTCTACTGGATATGGAGCTGCCATCAATACTGCTAAAGTCTGCTTTGTTTAATTAACGTGCATGTGTTTATAATTATTAGAATATTTCCTTCTGCCTCAAAATATCACATGGTCAATAGAATCCTATTCACCCTGGTAGGTTGAAGCCGGCTCTACTTGTGCTGTGTTCGGTTTGGGAGCAGTGGGGCTTGCAGTCATAATGGGCTGCAAGTCAGTCGGTGCCTCCAGGATCATTGGCATTGACATCAACCCAGACAAGTTTGAAATTGCCAAGAAGTTCGGAGCCACTGAGTTTGTGAACCCCAAGGACCACAGCAAGCCCATTCAGGAAGTGCTGGTGGAGCTGACAGATGGAGGAGTTGACTATTCCTTTGAATGCATCGGCAATGTTGGCATTATGGTAAACTGCAAAAACATCAGCTGTTTAGATAGGGATGAATGAAAGCTGACTAATACAGCCATCCAGATGTCTACGGCAGAACTGTAGATCTCAGCTTAGTTGAAATAAAATATTTGCTGCCATGGTAACTCATGATTAGAGACCGTATAATTACCACTGTTTGCACTTATGAGAAGTGCTTAATTGCCCAGTTGTTGTATACAGCTTAGGATGACCATTATTATTGTCATTTTTCTTTTGAATTCAGAGAGCTGCTCTTGAGGCTTGCCACAAAGGCTGGGGGACCAGTGTCATCATTGGAGTGGCAGGGGCAGGCCAAGAAATCTCCACCCGCCCTTTCCAGCTGGTCACGGGGCGTACATGGAAAGGCACAGCTTTTGGTGGTGGGTGTATTTATTTATTTATTAATTTATAATTTTTATTTAAATAATATATTAATTGTGATATTTTATATTACTTTGTATACTATTATATTTTAGTGGAAATTTTATTTAGTATTTTATATTATTGTATTTTTGTGTATTATATCTTTTCATTTTTTTATATATATATATATATATATATATATATATATAGTATGTTACCATTTACATTTTCAAAGCCTGTAGCATATAAATATAACACATTTGGTATTTAACTACATAACAGAAGGATTTTCTCTTTCCGTTTAAGGTTGGAAGAGTGTGGAGAGTGTTCCTAAGCTGGTGAATGACTACATGAGTAAGAAGCTGATGGTGGATGAGTTTGTTACTCACACATTGCCCTTTACTCAGATCAATGAGGCCTTTGACCTGATGCATGCTGGGAAGAGGTACATGCCTTATAAAATGCCTGTTTTTATCTGATGCTGTTTGGTAATATCATATTAATGCAATATGGGAAACAAACTGATATCTTAATGCTGAAATAATTCTGAAATCTTAATCTCTTGTGTGTCTTCCACAGTATCCGGACCGTCCTGCAGCTTTGAGCCTTGAGTTCAAACATGAGCCCTGCCTTGTCCTGCCATGAAACAGACATAATAATCATTAACACCCTTGTCTCAGTAGTTACAGTGTTGACTGTTGTGTTAGAGGTTGTTCTGATTAATGGTTATTTGTGTGTAGAGTTCCAGTTGCACACAGAATAAATGTGATTACCAAACACAAAACATTCTGTGCTTCCTTTATTTAATTTATAGGTAAAATGTTGCAATATAATGGCTTTGCATCAAATTAAATTCTATTCTGTATAAATCTGTTCTTTGTTATAAATTTTGAATGTAAAAACCATATAAAATGATAAAATAATATAAATCAACATATTCAAAAAGACAAATTTGTCAAATAATGGTTAAATTATGGTCAAATGACTATGAATATCTTAATAGTTATTGTTCTTGGTTTGAACAGGCCTATAAATTCAGCATGAAACGGAAGTTGAAATAGTCTTTTGATTCCTATTGTGACATCTGAAAAGAAAAGAAAAGAATTGTCCATTTTGATTTCAATGTGACTTTAAATACAATTTTCCCTAATAAATTTGACTACTTTCAGTTATATAAAAAATACACAATACATTTATACTTATCAATCTGTTATATTGATATACATAAATGAAATACTTAACTGAAATACTAGGTTTTGCTCAATTAATGGACTGTTAAAGGATTAGTTCACTTTCAAATTAAAATTTCCTGATAATGTACTCACCACCATGTCATCCAAGATGTCCATGTCCTTCTTTCTTCAGGCAAAAAGAAATTAAGGTTTTTGATGAAAACATTCCAGGATTTTTCTCCATATAGCGGACTTCATTGGAGCCCAAACGGTTGAAGGTCAAAATTACAGTTTCATTGCAGCTTCAAAACGTTCTACATGATGCCAGATGAGGAATAAGGATCTTATCAAGAGAAACCATCACTCATTTTCTAAAAAACAAACAAAAAAAAAAACTGCTAAGTGTATTACTGCCCTCCACAGGTCAAAGTTTGAAATAGTTGTTATATACTTGCACTAGCATATTGTATATGACAATTTAGTTCAAACTTTGACCTGAGGAGGGCAGTAATACACTTAGCAGTGTCTACACTGCTGGAATTCAAATAGAGAAGAAGAAGAGCTAGTTCAAGATGAGCATTTATGGTTAAAACGCATAACATTTTTAATTTTTTTTTTTGTTGTTTTTTAGAAAATTAAGGTTTTTTTTGGCTTATCTAGAGAAACCATTATTTCTTTTCGACTGAGGAAAGAAAGACATGAACATCTTGGATGACATGGTGGTGAGTATATTATCAGGAAATTTTAATTTGAAAGTGAACTAATCCTTTAAGGAATCAAACAGCCATACCTTTACGGCGGGAGGACTCTTCTGTTTGTGTCCACTAGGAGTCGCAGTCCATACGCGTGCTCCTCATTCACTCGCATGTGTTCGGTTGAGTTTAGCCAATCAAATGGTGTTTTCACACACGGAAAGACCTTTCACATTTGTAGAAGATGGCGACTGCTGAACCGGTGAGTCAATACAAGTGCTCCGACAAACATTATTGTGATGACTTCAGTAGTAGTTATTAATGTTAAATACGTGTTTTTGTTTGGTCAGTGCTTGTGTACAAGGATAAATATGTTGCTATGAAGTGATAGACTATCTCTGAAAACACACAGTCAAATGAGCTGTCGCACATATGCGTTTGAAGGATATTGTGCAAAAGTGTTAAATATTTCATGTTTTTGTCTGGAAAGGAGAGCTGTAAGCATATATGATGTTTTCTCTGGGTAAAAACCACCTCTGTTTCTGTAGTCTAGTGGTTTGCTGATGTGTCACTAAAAATATAGTGTGGTTGTTTGTTTTTAGTCTGTATGGACAGAGCTTCATGTAGCTCAAAATCCGTGATCTGATCGTTTAATAAAACATAAGTAAATAAGTAGAATTATTAAATGTTTATGTTATTGGAAGTTTGTAATATTTAGAATGTTGTTTTGATGTTGTGATAGGACTTTTAGTCAATGCCAAATTTTAGTTACAAGATTTTCAGTCTGTCTGTCTTTTTCTACATAAAAATACATATTTGTCATAGTAAAAATGAAAAGATACTTGAGGCACCATATCCACAGACAGCTTTTTGGAGAACCTGTATGTACATTTTCAAAAAAGGGCAGTTTCCTAAGAAGTTCCTGCAAGAACTTTGAAGAATTTCCATTATTCCTCCAGTAACACTGTCATGAAGGAAAAGTTTTGAGACACTTGAATGTATATTTAAGTTCCTTTAGTATGCAGCAGGATATTACAAGGGTGACTAGAGGTTCACAGCCTGAAGAACCAAAACGGTGCCTGCCCTTCAAGCTATTTATTTTTATAGTGTCAAATAATTACCTTAACCCAGTTTAGTGTTTTGTATAATATTTCATATTTTGACTGCTCAACAAAATTGGCATTTTGTTCGAAATGTCACATTTGGCTTGCAAATCTTTAGAAGAAAATAGTGGAAATGTAATGCAAATGAAATGTAGTGTAAATGTTCTCTATAGGAAAATTCAACAAATCCACCGAATTCAGAAGAAGAAAAAAACGACGAAAATACGCAAGAGATTGTGATTCTTGAAGATTACATTAAACATCCTCTGCAAAACAGGTGAAGCCACCTAGGCCACACACATTTCATGGTTTTTGTGCATTGTAATGCAAAACAATGGCAAAAAAAAAAAAAAAAAAATCTAGAAGAGTGATCTGTTTTTTTGTTTTGTTTTTTTGTTTTGTTTTTTGGGGCGGGGGACAGATGGGCTCTTTGGTTCTTTAAAAATGACAAAAGCAAAACATGGCAAGCTAATCTCCGTCTCATCTCAAAGTTTGACACAGTGGAAGACTTCTGGGCGTGAGTATTAACGGGGAATCGAAACAACATGGACAGCATGAATGATTCACAAAAACCTTTGATTAAATAAACCGGTATTGTTATAAGCAGCACTAACACAGGTTTTGATGTTCTGTTCCCAGGTTATACAATCACATTCAGTTATCAAGTAACTTAATGTCAGGATGTGACTACTCCCTCTTCAAGGTAAGACACAGTATAGCATTCTAATGATATGCTTGAATCTATCTAAATTGATCCATTTGCACTTTACGGAGCAGGATGGCATTGAGCCTATGTGGGAAGATGAGAGAAACAAGCGGGGCGGCCGCTGGCTGATCACCCTGTCCAAACAGCAGCGCAGAGCCGACCTGGACCGCTTCTGGTTGGAGACGGTAAGTCGACACTCTCTCTAATCGGTTTAACTGCATTAGCTGCAAAATTCATTGTGTGCTTGTAGATCCTGAAGGCTTAGATGCTCTCTCAATTTTTTTTTTTTTTTTGCAGCTTTTGTGCCTTGTGGGAGAAGCATTTGATGACCACAGCGATGACGTATGTGGTGCTGTTGTCAACGTCCGAACAAAGGGAGACAAAATAGCGATATGGACGACAGACTACGAGAACAAAGATGCTGTTGTACACATAGGGTAAAATTAGAAATGATACCAACATGACCATCTAGTTTAAAGTTGGCAAGAATTGAAAATTCACCATATCTATTTTTAAATGCATGTTATTTATCTTATTTTTCACTGATTCATCTGTCCATATGCATCATTTTAACTTTGCAAATTTTAATCAAACTGTCATAACTTGATCTTCCAGTGAAATGGCAGAATTCTGTCTGGAGATGTATGCAGGACTTCTCCAATCATTTAGTCCACTTAAGCTCCACCTCTGCAAACTCACATTTATCTGCCTCCATTCTTAAAGTCAGCATGAAACGGAAGTTGTTATAGTCTTTTCTTCCATATTGTGATGTATATCCGAGTGAAATGGCGTCTCAAACAAGGAAAAAAATGTAGGACGGAATTGATTTTGCCCATCGGGAATTGATTGGATCATTGTGGTTTGCTATTGCAAAAACATTGCGATATTCCATAAAAAAAATAAATAAATATCCATTTTGATTTTATGGGGACTTTAAGTGGCATGCCCACATCTCAAAATCCAAGCAATAACTGATGCATTGAACCAAGTCCTTTTTCCACTTTTTCAATAATTTGCTGCTCTCGGATGTACGTCACCACTGGAAGAAAAGATCTGCTGCTACTTCTGTTTCATTGTGACTTCAATCTTCACAATCTTTTCATTTGTGGTTATTAGGTGGACAGATTATATCTTGCCTTTTATCTGTAAATTTCTACATTTTTTTTCTGTTTATTCACAGACGTGTGTACAAGGAAAGATTGGGTGTTCCTTCAAAGGTCATCATTGGATACCAGTCACATGCTGACACGGCCACCAAAAGTGGTTCCACCACCAAGAATAAGTTTGTTGTTTAAGGAGCCTTTTAAACAGTGAGTATTTTTTGATAGTTCCTTGTAAATATTCATATTACATTGATAATATATAACCTCTCTTAGATTGTTCATGCTATAATTTCATTTCAGATGCTGCAACAACAGTCTGAATCGTTATCAAATTAAAATCTTTGTCAAAAGAGACAGAAAAATGAAAACAAAACTGTCCTGGGATCTGACCTTTTCACAGCATGCTGTGGGGGAAACACTAGGAAATTAAAGGCCTTCAGATTTGGGTTTAATCAGAAGAGTGTTGTATTTACAAAACTGTACAGTGTATAAAAACAGAGCCACGTTCTTTTTTTTAAATGTTAAAATACTATTAATAGATTTTTTGCTGGTGGGGATGGGAAGTGTATTCAATTCAATTTATGAGTGTTTTTTTTCATATTCTGTTTGCCTTTTTATGTTGAGTTGCAGTTACTAAATCGTAAGTGTAATTTATTATTTTTTTTTTTTTACTAAATCCATTTGTTTCTGCTTTGGATTTACTGTTGGAGTGATGTGGACTGATCATGATATTTCTAATCACACTATTAAAACAGTTAATGTATTGCAGCCTGAGAATGTCAAAGGTTGATTCTGTTTAAAGACTGTTGTATAATTTTGTATTTTTGCAGTCTTGTTCTACATTCCTCATGTAAAGTGTTCAAGGGAGTATTGAGAAAACTGATCTCCAGTTCTCACATTTTCCTAAGGGGTTTCATTGAGTAGCCTGACAAAAACAAAATATAGAAACCCCTTTCTCATAAATGGGTGCTTATGAAAATGTATTAAAAATGACTGTAAATAAATTGTACAGTGCATTGTCTATATCCAGTAAAGAGCCACTGAAATGCATATGTTGATGATAAATAAATAATCCTCTCTGAGATTCTTGAGATGTGGAAACCATTTTCTCTTTCCAGTAGATTAGAATTTTGTAACAATTTTAGCTAAATTTATCAGCTTCCCTTTGCTCAGAATTTTTTATTTTTTTTTCTGTCTGTACGATCAAGCAGTCTGAATAACTTGGGGTGCGTTCACACTTGTAGTTCGGTTCGTTTGGTTCATTTGGTCCGGACCAAAGAAGAAAAAAAAAAAAAATTTAGTCCTGGTCCGGTTAGCGTTCACATTTGGCAATTTTATCACCGAACCAAAAGATACCGAACCTTCAGGCATAGGGATACATTCACAACGTGATTGGTCGGGTTTTATGACGTATTGCCTATTTTGAGAGGTAGGTTTTCTGAGGTAAATGCGCTAAGTTAGTTGTGTGTGCGTAGCGGTGCGTAGCCTGCATGTGATGGTATTTTGGCCAGCTGGGAACTCGTGAAGAGCTTATAAAATGTGTAAAGTAGTCAAAACACTGGCGGGAATCCATCCGTCACACACACAAATGATCTGCTGCATGGAGACGCGCGTCTGATGCCTGTGATGGGCAAACTCGCGACTATGACAAGAAAAACCGACATGCGTGGGGATTCTGTCCTTTTTAGGGTCTCGTCTTCCTGTTTTTGGTTCGGTTACATGTCTTTGGTCCGGGTTGCGTTCATATATCATTCGAACCGCATCAGAGTTCGTTTGGGAAGCGGACCGAGACCCATCTTTTCAGCGGTCTCGGTCCGCTTGTTTGGTGCGCACCAGGGTTCGGATGGCAGCGTTCACATGAACCGCACTAACCGAGCAATCGCACCAGGGTTCGTTTTAATCGAACCAAACATGACAAGTGTGAACGCACCTTTAATCTATGATGAAAGAGCCTAATCATTTAAACATTTAAGTTTGCTTAAGTATTAACTTTTCAAAGTATCTTAATGTCAACTGTATAACTTGAAAATAATTATTGAATTATTTATAATTGGAAATTGATGAAAAAAGTTAAGCAAAACTGATTTAATGTTGTGTTTGTTAAAGAATACCAGAGTATTCACACTGTGCTGTACATTAGCGCCAGGTTGTACAACCCCATTTCCAGATGGGGAACATTTTGTAGCATTGCAAATCTTTTCTTTGTACTTTTGTCTGTGAAATAAAGGTTAAAGAGAATCAAGAGATTCTTGATTTCATTGCATTTTACAAAATGTTGCAACTTTTCTGGAAATGGGGTTGTATGTCAGATTTAAATAGTTTAGAAAGAAATATGAATGATTTCTTTCTAGTTATTCATGACCAGAGAAATACTTAGGGCATTTAAAAAAAAAAAAAAAGTGCCACGAAATGTTTGACATCCTTAATCTTTCAATTGCTCTTGAGTCCAATTTCCGATACCAGCTTGACCTGGATGGCCTACAGACTGGGTTGGATGTTCCTCCACAGGCTCAAGATGATGATCCAAAGTACTTTCAGATAACACCGAAGGGGTCCTGCTCCGGGCATGTCTGGGTCCATCCTCCTGGAAATGTGATAGGCCTTTGGTATGATAACTAGGGCTGGGGCTGGCAGAGGACAGGGTTCTCTGGCTCCCATTTAGGTAACTACCATAATTCACAGAGTCCCTTGAATCCTGTCGTGAGTAGAAGGAGTTAATGTGCGAGCCCTGGTAGTTGTACGCTCTCCAACCTGGCCGTCTCCTGCGGTGACATCTGCATTTCAGGATGCGAATGAAAGCTAGCTTGAACTCCCGGCTGTAGCAGGGATAGATGATTGGATTCAGGCAGCTGTTGAAGTAACCAAGCCAGAAGATGATTTTGAAGATTGTGTCAGGGGGCCGCAGGCTGACGTTGAATGCGACTGCAAAGAGAAAGCACACCAGGTTGAGAGATATTATTGTCATTAAAATGAGCCATGTGGCATTAGTGTGACATTAGTCTAAGTTGTTAGTTATTCAGATTACAAACTAGATTCACATTGTACTTTTCATCATGAACTTTTCATAAAAACTTATCCATTTTCTGTCATGCTGTGTGAGTGGGATTCGCTTTTTCTCACTACATGACTGGTGTGCCACCTGCTGACACAATTCGTGACTGTTCGTGATTGTTCCCCCTGCCGGTACAACTGTTATTTGTTTTAAAGATCTGTTATTTGCTTTAGCATCCAGCAGGTGGCAGCAACGCTTTCTTATCAATTTTGCAAGTTGGTATGTTACTTAAAATGTGTCATTGACAATAAACTAAATGGCAGATGTGCATAACATTTACAAATAAGAAAGTAGGAAGAAACTTGGAAGAAAGGGCATGTTATGTATTAGACACCAGTTAAAAGTATCAATCAAGAGTTGTTTGGATGATCAAGCTTATGTTTTTAGGACGCATAGAACTAAGTCAATAAAGATAACATGCTACTGTAGATCTACACATTGTATTTTACAATTCATAAAACAGTAAGAGGGCACCAATTTAATAATAATAATAAAAACAACAAAAAACAAAACAAATAGTGATTTAGGTAACATTTTGACATTTCTAAATGTTTTACAATTAGGCCCCTTGGAATTATAAGGTCCTATCTGAAATTTTTGTCAAAATTTAGTTATTCACATAGGCCTACTTTTTATTTAGAAAGTTATCTACAAAGTTGAATGGAATGCAAAAACATTGAAGCTCAATATCTCAAAACTGCTCAGAATGCAGACAGAACCTTATAAGGGGATGAATTAGGGATTTAGGGGTATTCTATTCCAAATCTGAGAAAGCAAAAAAAAAAAAAAAAAAAAAAAAAAAAACGCAGTCACTTGCAAAATGTATATTTATCATATCTAAAATGATTATCAAATCAAATTATTTCCAACCTCAAAACAAACTTAATGGTGCAAACAAATGTAATTTGAAATGCAGTAATGATTTTACACCCCCAGAAATGCAAAATGAATCTTTAAAAATTATGAATCCATTATAACTCTATAACCAAAGTCAACCTTAGACAGGATAGCCTTTTTAGGGCCCGAGCACTAATGGAATTGCTCCATTTATCCTGGTCTTGTCTAGTTTAGTATCCAAATTATTATCTAATCAGAAAAAAAAACAAAAACAAAAAAAAACATCTTAGCACTATCATCTCATAACAGGCCAAATTCAAGCCTTTTCCCTTGTTGAAATATGAATTAGCAAATATTCTGCACTCAAAAAAAAAAAAAAAAAAAAAAAAAAAAGTAAAAATAGAGCACAATGTACTGTATTAATTTGACGGAATTTTCCATATTTATTTTTTATTTTTTATTTTTTTTTACATGCGTTTACCTGTATTTTGAATTGTGTTTTAGGGTTAATGGAAAAATGTCTGTAAAATTACTGGATAAAATCTGGGTAATAAGCTATCAGTACTTTTTCTGTTATTTTACTGATTCCTTTTTTACAGTGGAAGCAGTTGTGAATTAATAACCTGAATACGAAATGCTTCTTCTGTTTATCACAAAGCCAATATTTAGCCATATTTGTTTTTTCATTAAATTTCAGTGGCAGAGCTGTGAATCTGTGCCATTAATTTAGCTTTAGGCACCTCAATGCTGCAATGCACCTCAGTGCATTGACCCAATGCATTCAAAGTACCATGGGAACCATGAGAATTGGCTGAAAAACACAAAGTCATGAATGAAGGCCAAGTGAGTAGATGTGACAAATGGCTTCATCCTTCTAAAAGAAGTCATGAATGGACTTTAAATAGACCTTAATTAAGCATCAGCAACACCATTAGCTCACTTAAATACTAAATAGTCTCATTATTCCGATTACCACTCTTATCAAAGAACGCTTCTGGAATTGAACTGTTCAAGAACAGTAGGATTCAGAGGAAGCAAACAAGTTTGAGATATACTGTCCACATCCTTGCATCCTGTTTTTCCAACTTGTGTGCAGTCAAGTGTCTCACTGGGTTTTCTTCTATTGTCTGGTATGACAGGTTTAGGAACTTATCAAAGATTTATGTAACAAGACTCATAATCCCTGTTAGCATGTGTATCACATGTGTTCCATTTCCTCAGCAATGAATGAGCCAACATTATGAGCAGATCTTCTTAAGCTGAATAGCTATAAAGTTACATCATCCCACTCACACTGCTAATAACTAAATAAATAAAGATTTGAATTGAAATTATTTTAAAGATTCAACGTTTTAAAGAGTTTCCTTTTAAACACAAACTGACTTTGTCTAAATAATCTTTTTAACTTGAAACATCATATCATGATGTATTCATGTTAATATGACCTTTGTATTGACAATAATTCACGTAAGGACCCAATAAACACGCTACTGTTTTCCACTTCAGTTAAATTCAAAGAAAACCACAGCTGCTTAATTAAGAACCAGGCCAGTTGAACCTTCAAGCACTCTGCCCTGCTGAGATAACCCTGTCTGGGACAGGAATGACTACTATGCTAATTCATTAATAATAACCTGCCTTTGAGTCTGAATGGCTGCGGTCCAGGGCCTCGTTCTCATACTCCCTACTGTGACAGCCAAACGACGGATGCAGCAGACCCCACACTGTGGGCCCCATGAGAGAGACGAGGAAATAAAGTGCAAAAAGATTTATTCTGTCTTAACCCCTACTCTCCGGTCTTCCCACTGACCACAAACTTCCAGCAGCAGAAGGCTTCTGGGATAAATCGTTTGTATGTATTTCCTGTGAGTGTAAAGGTGGCTCTATTTATTTGAATAACTGAAGGGAGTAACGAAACACAGACACTTCCACTGTAATTTAATTTCCGCGGTAAATAGTTTCTTTTGTTAAATTATTATTATTAATTTACTTTTTATGCATTTTTATTTTTGTATATATAAATATATTAACTTTATATTAGGGTGGAAAAGTTGTAATTGTTCTGTATTTTGTACAAAATGTAATAAAATAAGAATTGGAAAGTTTTTATAAATGTAGGGTTGTGAGATTGTTGCTCTTAATGTCTGATGAAGGCCTTGAACGGCCGAAACATCATGTTTTTTAAGTTGCACCTTTTTCCAATTCACATTTAAAAAGGTTTTGGCCACTTTTCTACTTATTAATCATACCAAGTGATGTCTTTTGAAAATGTAAAAATGCAAAAAGTTTTCTGTGATTGGTAAGTTTAGGGGATAGGTAATAGGCCTGACTGTAGCAAGTAGTCACAGTTTAATTGGCGCAAGTTGCTACATGTTATATTTTATACAAATAATTAATTAAAAATGTGTTGGCCAAAAAATGCTTAGATATGTTTTGTATGTTACCTTTTACATAGAAAGAAAGAAAGAAAGAAAGAAAGAAAGGAAAATTAATTTAAACCAGCTTAAAATGTTTTGCTGGTCTGTCAACTGCCAGCTGTTTTTTAAATGATCAGGCTAGGAGACCAGTTTAAAAGACCACTGTGGCTCAATTAATGGATTTAATTTAGCTTAAAAGCCCCATTATGTACTATTTATTTGCAGCTTCTCTTTGTGACAACTTGGTGTGGCAACATGAATGTGTGAGGGGGCCAAATTCTGTTAATAATAAAGACCTACCAATTGGTAAAGTGAAGAAGAATGGAAACCAGCACAGCGTAAACATGCCAACCACAACCCCCAAGGTCTTAGCTGCTTTCTTTTCCCTGGAAAACTTCAGGAGTTTGACCGTCAGGGAATTCCTCGCCTGATGAGCGCGACTTCTGGCTGCAGCGCCGGTGTCCTCGTGCACCTGTGAACCCCTGTGAATCCTCAGCGTTATTTCACCCGAATTCATCGTTTCCGTCTTCACACCAGCTTCTAGATTCTTCGTTGTCCGTTTAGCCACTACATAAACACGGCAGTACATGACTAGAATAACAATTAACGGAATATAAAAGGAGCCGAGCGATGAGAAGAGCGCGTAAAAGGGTTCCTCGGTTATTGCGCACAGCGTGTCGTCCGGTGACGGAGGCTCCTTCCATCCCAGCAGAGGTCCGATGGAGATGACCAAAGAAAGGACCCAAACTCCAAGCATGGCCAGCAAAGCTCTACGTCCCGTCACAATATTGGGGTATTGCAACGGATGGCTCACTCCGATATAACGGTCAATGGAGATTACGCACAGACTCATGATGGATGCTGTGCAACATAACACATCCACAGCTGCCCAAACATCACAGAAAATCCTCCCGAACACCCAGTAACCCAATATTTCCAAGGTGGCTGATACGGGTAACACGGTTGTGCCCAGGAGTAGGTCAGCAATAGCGAGATTTACGATGAAATAATTAGTTGGAGTTCGCAGGTGCTTATTGCACACCACTGAAAGTATCACCAGGATGTTTCCAGCCACCGCGAACACGATGAAAGTCCCCAAAGCCAAGCCGAGGGGGACGGCACGGGACAGGTGGAGAGGCTCGAGTCCTGTGCCATTTAACTCGGAAGAGTTTGAAAACACCGGCAACTCTTCATACGAGTCCAAAGAACCGATTTCCCAGGACTGTGTGACTTCATCTTCATTTTGTTGGTTCATTTTGGCGAAAAATGTTCTCCATTGCTGACACGTTGGTTGGCCGCTTGAGTCAGGTTCCTTACATCACTAGAACATTGCGTGAGTAACTAATGAGCAATGTTTTCATTCTGATGCGCTCATGTAATGTGAAAATAAGAATCTCTGTCTCAGTGGTAAGACGTTAACACCGCCCATCTCTGCTTCAGTCCAAACTCTAAGAGAATGTTGATTTTTTTTTTTTTTCTTCGTTTCAACAGAGGAAGAGTGCTGAGAAAGCGAACAAAATGCACTAACCATAGGGGAAACTGGAAAGTTTCCAATACATTACATAAGCTAAAGCTACATTATTAAAGCTACAAAAAAAAAAAAAAAAAAAAAAAAAAAAATATATATATATATATATATATATATATAAATTATTTGAAGAAAGTTTTTATACACAATTTAATTTAGCTCATTAAAAATAAATAAGTTTAGGTCAAATAAATTTTCTAGTATGTGTAACTTAAATGTATTACATTTGTTTAACTAAATTTTCTTATGTTGGCCAAACTAGATTTTTTTTTAATGAATTTACTGAGGTTTAAAGCAAGTTAATTCATCATAATGTATATAGGGGTGAATTCAGGGTGATTGGGAAACTTTTTGCCATTGAGATGACTTGGAAAAGTGTCCCAATCAACCTGAATTAAATAACATAAAATATACACATAAAATAACACTTAATCCCTAAATCTAGGCTGCATCCGAAACTGCAAACTTGCCTACTATATAGTAGGTGAAAAACAATTATGTGACAAAAGAAGTATGTCTGAATTCACAGTGTAGGCAAAAATTACCTGGATGACTTCACTACGAGATTCTGAAATGTGCATACTATGGACACTTTACTATCCCATGAGGCCACGGGAGAGGATTTGTGAATGGCAGTGAAGCGATGCAACTGGTAGATCACATGAAAATGACATCATGGCAGATGTAGTACTGTTACAGGTGAGGCTCCCTCTCGGCTTCCTCTGGATCATCAGAGGGAACTCTCACCAGAATATTGACTATTGCTTTTGGACTCCATTTCCCATAAGCCCCCAAACCTGGGACTGATTGCGCACACACCTGCAGCTCATCACACACAC
This sequence comes from Megalobrama amblycephala, assembly GCF_018812025.1. Lineage (NCBI taxonomy): Eukaryota > Metazoa > Chordata > Actinopteri > Cypriniformes > Xenocyprididae > Megalobrama > Megalobrama amblycephala. The sequence goes on along the minus strand of NC_063066.1, from coordinate 16,483,556 downwards.
ACGCTATTTAAGCAAGACACACACGCACCACCATCGTGAAGTCTTGATTTGCTGCAGTGGTCATTTCTGAGTGTTTCTTTGTGGATTGTTATACTGTGTTTGATCTTGGACTGTTTTCCTGTTGCCTGATTCTCTGCTTCCTGCCCCGACTATTGCCTGTTCTTTGGATTGTGATTGTACTCTGCCTGCCCTGACCCTTTGCCTGTTTCCTGGACTGTGTATGTTTGCCGCCTGCCTCGACCTAAGCCTGCCCCTGTTTACAATTCAGTTTTGTCTCCGCCATTGCTTTGTTACGACCCTGTACTGTTTGACTCTGGTTATAATAAAGCTGCAGATGGATCCTCACTCCGCTGACTCTGCATTACAAGTACGTCCGAATTACATTCTACACGCACTCATATTATATATTTTTTAGCAGTTGTATTCAAAATAAGTATCTACTCGAGAGAATGCAATTTCGGACGCAGCCTTACTCTCCTAATGCAGTTCCTTGCAAAGCATGCTGGGAACCACAGATCCACTGCCCAGTTAGTTACGTCAACAAATTGATTCATTTAGTTTTAACAAATTAATTATGTACCTTCAGTTTAAAATATTAGGTGGACTGAACACAATGAAATTAAGCTGTGACAAAATGTTAAAACATTGTGTTACTTTAGCTCATTATAATTAACCTGAACAAAAGGCAAAAAGTTTCAGATGTACACTCAAAAAGAGGCATTTGTTTGAGTGTACATCTGAAATATTTAACAGTCATGTGGGTATAGTCTACCATTTTCCATTATCTCAAGCCATCAAAGAAAAAATTCAAGTGCGCATTTTGTGAAGCATGCAGTAGCGTGACATCATAGGTTGATTTCTGGCTTACTTGTACCCAGACGAGACCACATAACCATCCCACTTTTGCTACACAAATTTGTCTCATGCAAAGATTTCATTAGCATAATCTCCTGTGGAGTCTGAAGATGAGCTCATTGGGTTGGTGACATGAGGTTTCCATCTCAAGGTGTGCCAGGAACTAGAGAACTTGTTTAGGTCACAATCTTGCTTTATCTTCTTGTTGAAAATATTTGAGACATTTTTGAGACATTGACAGCAAGTTACAATGTATGCAACTTTATGAATTCACTGTGAATCAAACCCATGACCTTTTATAACACCATGCATCTATATATATATATATATATATATATATATATATATATATATATATATATATATATATATATATATATATATATACAGTACAGTCCAAAAGTTTGGAACCACTAAGATTTTTAATGTTTTTAAAAGAAGTTTCGTCTGCTCACCAAGGCTACATTTATTTAATTAAAAATACAGTAAAAACAGTAATATTGTGAAATATTATTACAATTTAAAATAACTGTTTTCTATTTGAATATATTTCACAAAGTAATTTATTCCTGTGATGCAAAGCTGAATTTTCAGCATCATTACTCCAGTCTTCAGTGTCACATGATCCTTCAGAAATCATTCTAATATGCTGATCTGCTGAAACATTTAATGTGTACAATTGTACAAAATATTCGTGTACAATATTGTTTTTCAGGATTATTTGATGAATAGAAAGTTCAAAAGAACAGTGTTTATCTGAAATATAATCTTTTGTAACATTATAAATGTCTTTACTGCCACTTTTGATTGATTTAATGCATCCTTGCTGAATAAAAGTATTCATTTCTTTAATTTCTTTTCAAGAAAATAAAAATAAAAATTCTTACTGACCCCAAACTTTTGAACGGTAGTGTATAATGCTACAGAAGCTTTGTATTTCAGATAAATGCTGTTCTTTTGAACTTTCTATTCATCAAGGAATCATGAAAAAAAAAAGTACACAACTGTTTTCAACATTGAAAATAATCATAAATGTTTATTGAGCAGCAAATCAGCATATTAGAATGATTTCTGAAGGATCATGTGACACTGAAGACTGGAGTAATGATGCTGAAAATTCAGCTTTGCATCACAGGAATAAATTACTTTGTGAAATATATTCAAATAGAAAACAGTTATTTTAAATTGTAATAATATTTCACAATATTACTGTTTTTACTGTATTTTTAATTAAATAAATGTAGCCTTGGTGAGCAGACGAAACTTCTTTTAAAAACATTAAAAATCTTAGTGGTTCCAAACTTTTGGACTGTACTGTGTATATATATATATATATATATATATATATATATATATATATATATATATATATATATATATATTATGATCATAAAGCTTGCTTTATGTGCTCATGCTTGTTTATAGCTAAATAAAGGGTGCAAGCACAATAATTTTTCCAAACTAAAATGACAAAAAAGGCAGTATAAAGTATATTCAAAACATCAACTCTAATATAATTCATCAGTTTCTGTTATGATTGTGTGATTTGTCATTTTTTGAATAAATTACAACAGGCTTAGGCTTTCTCTTTGAAAGCAATGAGCTGCTAAACGGTGCGTTTCTTTGGTAGAAAGAAACCTAGCAAGCTGCTAAACATAGTAATGTTATTATAAAAAGTATGTCAGATTGTATGAAATTTAATAATTTATTTTCCTACATTGCAATAACATGCCACTTGTAGGCCTATAGCCTAAAACATTGTTCATGCATTGTCACACATTTTCAAGTTTCAGCTTTATTTGTCGGAGCTTATGTATATATTTCTGGTTTTGTTTCTTCAGCATTAGCTAAATCTTATCAGCCTTTTGAAATGTTAAAAAATTGCCATTCTCCATTTATATCTGCTGTGTTGTAAATTCTAGAATTCTAAAAATATTAGCTCACCATTGAGACTAATTTGACAGATGAGAATCTGCTTCTTTTAATCTGTTTTTCAACATATGGGAATGAGATGAATAAAACATAGAGCGGTTTCTCTAATACAGATTAATCCTAGTCTGAGGTGTTTTCGGTCTAGAATATCTTTTGACAGCATAATATAATTCATGCTGAGGGTTAATCTTTTTCCAGGAAACTTGCCCATACATATTAATTAATCTCCCGTTGTTCTTCATGTCAGAGAGCTTTTATTTTGATTAGGGGGTTTCAATGTACATGACGCATCTGAGTCCTGATAAGAATATTACTGACTATAAACTGTGTAGTCAGACACTATCAAGTCCATTTGATGCTTGGCTTGAGGGAAGTACCTCCTGTGTCCTTTTTCAGAGAACATATTCAGATAGAGATATTTCTGGTTGTCCAAGCACCTGGAAGGGGTTTTGTTTGGCAAGGGAACATTACAACCTCCTGACCTTCCTGGTTATTAATCAAACCCGTGGCATCTTCTGGTGCCCCGAAATAAGAACACAAATCCATCCACTTAAAATCAGTTTACGATGCCTTGAGATAACTCTGAAAATAATCTTTTTTCTAAACATTGCTCACATAACATAGTCTTATATAGAGTTCAGGTGGTATTGAATGGCTTTAAATGGAAATAGACTGACTGACTTAAAAGCCCGGAGGAGAACGGCAGCACGGACAGAATAAACTTCGATCAAATCATAGTTCATGGACTCTTCATGGGATAGTTTACCCAAAAATGAAATTCTGTCCTTATTTACTCACCCTTATGCCATGTGACTTTTCCATAGGACAAAAAATGTATAATAATAATAAAACATTTCATCTTTAGTGACCGTTCATACTGACAAAGGGATATAAAAAACATAAAGGACAAAATAAAACAAACAAACAAAAAAACAAAACATAAAAGCAGTCCATCTGACACATTTTCAAAACTGGGTTTTATGTTTGATATAAAAGAACCTTCTGTGCTCTTCCACGGAATATATCAACAAATGCACCACTTTTCCATCATCAGTTAGAGTAAACTATGTGATTGCTTGTTTACAGCAAGTCAGCTATATTTGACTTCAATACTCTACGTGCTTTGGTTTTGAAATATGCAAGCATGTCAGGCTTGAGCACAGATGAGAAGTCAGTTTTTTACTGATGCTAGGGAGTTTTTGATACCCAAATCATCAGACTGTGGGAACTAAGAACGCATCACCTTCTCTACGCCATGGGGAAAGTACCGGAGCTGAGAAAGAGGATGTGCCTTATACCTCTGGACTGAGATATAAGCTTAAATGCCTTATTAGCATGGGGATTTGACATTTCCCATGATGTTTAGTTTACTATACATATGATGTTTAAAATTATTTTCCTGACCTTCTTGGTCTTGATGAATGATTTACTGTAGGACTGGGTAGAGATACCCTGTCCGTTCTGGTTAATTAGTCTCAAATATGTCATCAATGTCAGGCACTTTTATGTCCCAAGGGTTGATTTTTATTAAAATGAACATATTTCAACCTTAAAACTATCATGGAGACATTTCATTTATTTTGGCTTCTTTTCAAATGACGTTTAATGTATATTTGAATTGTATAGTTTTATTCTTGTCCCAAGCCAGACTATAATCTTAAAATATTATTAAATATAATTAATTTATTATATATTAAAAGGGATTTCACCCAAAAATTTAATTTCTGTCATTAATTACTCACCCTCATGTCGTTCCAAACCCGCAAGACCTTCGTTCATCTTCAGAACACAAACTGAACGGTTAGTTCATCCAAAAATAAAAATAATGTCATCTATTACTCACCCTCATGTCGTTCTACACCCGTAGACCTTCGTTCATCTTCAGAGCACAAATTAAGATATTTTTGATTAAATCCGATGGCTCAGTGAGGCCTCTAGACAGCAATGCCATTGTAACTCTCAAGATCCATAAAGGTACTAAAAACATATTTAAATCAGTTCATGTGAGTTCAGTGGTTCTACCTTAATATTATAAATTGACAAGAATACTTTTTGTGCACCAAAAAACCCCAAAATAATAACTTTTCAACAATATAGTGATGGTCCGATTTCAAAACACTGCTTCGGAGATTTACAAATCAAATCAGTGATTTGGATCAAACAGCTAAACTGCTCAAATCATGTGACTTTGGCGCTCAATCACTGATCCGATTCTTAAGCTCCATAGCAGTGTTTGAAATAAGGCCGTTGAAGAAACACTTACTTACTGAAATATGGGTTTGGTATTACTGTAATTCATCAGTTTAGCATTGCTGTTAATTTATCTTTTGCAAATTCCTCTCACTCCTACTTTCATTACTTAGCCTCTGACAACTATGTAATGCTGTGAACACTCAGCTGTAGCTTGAATACGAACCTTTTTCCTCTTTGCTTCATATTAAAACTGTATCCACTTACTGTTGAAATCTTAACGTATCTCTTTTTGGTCGTATTTTGTTGTGCTTTGGACTATAAGATACACTTGAGAGCTGAGCTCCAGGAATAGACAAACTGCCAGAGCAGTTATAGTTCTCTGAGCCACCATAACATTTCCACAAGTAGACATTTATTAAAATGTATATGATTTATCTTGTGAAAACCTTCAGAAGCTAAAGTGCAGTAAACATAAATTAACCTTCACTTTCAGATATAAAGTCCCTGTGCCAGGTACATTATGCAAATTTCTCACAAAGACTTCACATAACTCTATCTAATATAAAGCATGTCATTTTAACATTTCCTTTCCTGTGAAAATCAAATGGCTAGGGGCATGTAATAAAACCTTGTCTGAGCTGTTTCTTTTTGCAAAGTGCACCTGTTTAAAATCATGTTCAGATACCTTAAGTACAGCCAGCCTTGTTGTGTCTCGTGGGTAAACTGCTCTTTAGCACCCTGTTGTGACACATTTGTCTCAGGCCACAGTGTTTATGTGGTTCGTATTGCACCTTCTTAAAACCCCAGCACCTTTGCAGACCTCTCGATGCGGCTTTATCCTCTATCTCAGGTCAAACAGCCACCAACACAGTTTTGGTAACAGACATGATGTGGATCCCAAGGGACACAAATCTCATTTACACTTCAAGGAGGAAGTCTCAGGCAGCTCGAGCTGAACATGCCCTTGTGCTCTTAGTGTCAGATATGCTTGTCTGAATTACAGTCAGTCTGAGCTGATGGCAGTGACAGGAAAGAAAGAGGGCTTTCTGGGAGAAATAGCCTGTCTGAAATGTGTGTCAGGGTGCATTAGGATTTAGGCCTTTTGGATGCCGTTGAAAAGTGTCTGGTGTGGGAACGCAGTGTTGTGTAGAGTAAAGGTGTGGTCACATTTACCATTGTTTGGTAAATTTGTTGTTGTGGGCGATCGGGAATGTCGCGTTAGGGCGAAATATTTCCTCACACAGATTTTCCATCATGTTCAAATTGGTTAGGAAAAGCATGCATTAACCAACAGAAAGCTTCTTGGTTTGAAAGTGACTTATCTGCTTTGGTAAAATAGTTAAATTAGTTAACTATATTAGTTAATATAAACTAACAATGAAAAAAAATTCTAAAGCATTTATGAATCTTAGTTAATGTTAAATATTTTTCACTTGCCATTTTTGTCTTGTTTTACAATACAAATATCTAAACTTTCTTAAATCAAGACACATTTACTTGAGAAGCAAAATTACTTTGACATTAAGCCTTGTTTTACGTATCAAAATGATTTTGTATCAATAGCCTATATCAAAATAAGTTTATGCTTAAAACAAGAAAAAAAAATCTGCTAATGAGGTCAGAAAAAAAAAATTCAAAGGGAAAACAAGTTTATTTTACTCCACTGACAGATTTTTTTCCCCCTTGGTTTCAGCCAAATCTCACTTTTTAATGATTTTTCTTTTTTACTTTTTTTTTCTCTTCAGAAAACATGACTAAATGACTTAAGTCATTTAGCATTTCAAGTAAATGTATCTTGAATTAAGAATGTTTGTACTGGAAAATAGGATCAAAATACTGAGTAATGAATTGTTGGATTAACTTAAAAAAGCAGCGTCAAGTGGTTCCACGCAACTATATTAAGTAATTTGTACAAATAACAATTTAATTGTATGAACAAAAGAAATTCAAGTACAGCTGACAAAATGTCTTTGAGTTGCATAATATTTATATACAGGGCTGCCAGGTTTTCACGGTAAAAATCGAGTTCCGGGGGGGTAAAATCCACATTTTTGGCAGGGCTCCCCTGGTAAAATTCACATTCCAGGGGCTAAATATCACATTATTTGGGGTCGATTCAACCTGCGGACATGACAAACAACCTGCGGCAACAGTGTAAAAGTAGCCCAATTTCACTGGAAAACCGCAGACTTGGCAACACTGTTTGTTTACTTAATGTTACATTTATCAACATTGATTACATAACGTTTATTACATTTATTGACTTATTTTACCATATTAAATTAACTATTTGCTCTACAAAATGGACTCAAAAAAATAACTTGTTGAACAAACTCAATTTAATTGAGAGCAGGAATTCCTTCCTATAAACATGCATTGAGCATTCACAGCCTAAACACAGACACCACTCTTCTGTTCAAAAATATTACAGAAACTCCTCTAAATGTCACATAACAGAACATTAAACACTAATATAAACTAACAACATTTTTTCTCTTTACTGAAAAACACATAAATTACACTTTAATCCCTAAATTTACTCTCCTAATGCAATTCCTTGCAAAGCATGCTGGGAACTACAAATCCACTACGCAGTTAGTTGTCATCATTAATTTGTGCATTTCACTCAGCAATGTTAAGTCGACTGAACAAACATTTAGCTGACAATACTCATTGTTAGTAGAATCAATTCAGTTAAATTAAGTTAATGTAGTTACATAAGTTTTTTTAAGTAATGTGAACAAGGATGGTTTAAGTGAAACTAACAACAGTAAAAGTTCATTTGTTTGAGTGTATAGGAAATACATTTTTGCAATACAACATTTACTAATACACTATTAAAATTAAAAGTTGTATCTATTATTTAATGGAACAGAGCTACCATGATTTAACTGTCACGTTTAAACGAAGTCTCACATACAAACGAAGAATGAAACAAAAGACTTATTTATTAAACAAAGGAGAAACACTCGTTTTAGCTTTCCACGTGAATATACACATTACCGGACAAAGAACTGAAAACATGAGGAAACATGAGGAAACGTAATCAGGATGAAGCAGAACAGGTGTGTGGGACTAATTAATAGATGAGGAAACTAACAGTGAAAACGAAAGTAAAACTCAACATAATCGTTACACTAACAATGAATTAACAGTTTAATTTTTAATAACTTACGATAACAAAGATTAAATATACTGTAACACTATGTTGCTCATTGTTAGTTTTAGTTATTGAATTAACCAACATTAACTAACAGGATCTTATTGTAAAATATTACCGCTTCATACACCGCTATACTATTGACAATGGACCTTTTTGGATAATGCCACACCTTAATAAACCTATAGGGAAAAAACCATACTGTTATCTGACACACAGTAAGTTAAAAAAGAAAAGCAAACAAGGCCTTGAAGGGCAGTGCGTGAAGTCAAAGTAAAGCTGAGGCCTAACACAGTATGAGCCTTTTTACTATGACTTGTATAAAACATATGGTTACATTGTGAACGCTCAATGTGAAACATATGGTGTCTTTATCTGTTGTGGCTGAGGTAGGAATCCAGCCTTTGAAAGCAGCATTCATCCTGGTAGGGAGGCACTAATGCCAACAACTTTATATAACAGATACTCTTTTCAAGTGTTCTCAGGCAAATCAAAGTCTCCTTCATGCTGGGATTCCCTCTCAAAATGTATGTCCAAGTTGTTTACATTTCATATGTTCAATCTTTGAAGCTTTTGATTGATTTGATGTTGATAATAGATGAAAAGGTACATCTACATGCCTTTAAACTCTTTTAAATTATGTTAATATACATGCTTTGAGTAGATTAAAAAGTGATCTGGGAGTTGGTTGCGCCAAGAATAGATTGTTCTATCTGTTCTTTCATATTCTCAACAATGAGGACACAGGCAAGTTGCTGAGAGCACAGAGGGACACTCAACGCATGCCGAATAACTTGATTTAACAACATACTCCAACTCCTCGGGGAACAGTAGTGCAAACAAGATTGTTCAGGACTTCCTGTGTGTATGAGCCATAGAAATACAGGATTTTTCTCTCTAAAATTGTCAAAAGCGATTTAAGTGTTGTCTGTGTGCGGTGGTCGGTCAAAGAAATTTATTTGACAAGTGTGTTATGAAGTAAATCTTCATTTTATTCCAAATAAACTGTGAGCACTGAAGTTTAGGTTGTTTTGCCGCATCTTCATCACTTTGAGAGAAATATGTTCTTGGGAGAAGGGCGGCTTTGGTGAAGCCGTGGTTTACATAACATACTTAATCTGTGTACAACATGCTTATGGGAGCAGAGTGACATCCGCTGCAATTGATCTTTAGATATTCTGGGAGCAAACAAGTGACAGTGGCTGAATGGACATGTAAGGAAATTTATAAACATCTCTGGAATAAGAGAAGTGGGGATGGCTCTCTTGATATCTGTCTGTGCCAAGATCTAAATCCAAAGGGGGAAAGAGAGATATTTTCATCCTGAGAAATGTTAAGTGTCCTGAGACCCCTCAGTCTGGACATAATGGGGATAAAGCTTTCTTTCCTACTCATCATCTTCATTTTTTCTTCCTCGCTGTGTGCTTTCTTTAAGGGCTGTGTGAAATGCAGTGTTCCTTTTGAAATACACAGTGCCTGATATAATCAAATTTATACTTTTATTAAAAGTGGTGTGCCTATAAAAAATTTAATGAAATGTCAGACAATAATGTACTTATGCAGCAATTATTTAATCAAAAGAAAGAGCTGATTAGTCAGATATCATGCTGGACTGATGAAAATGTCTAGACTGTTTAATGTGCACAATGCTACCATCTAGTGGCTGGCTATCTATCTATCTATCTGTCCGTCCGTCCGTCCGTCCGTCTGTCTGTTTAGAAATAAATAGTTTATAAGTTTATAAAAATGTATTTATATATATATATATATATATATATATATATATATATATATACTGTATACAGTATATATACTGTATATATACAGTGTATATATGTATATATATATATATAAGTCCTCAATGCAACAGCTGCAGGCATTTTACATTTTATGAAATATAAAAAAGAAATAAACTTTTTTTGTCATAAAAAATAAACTTTTTCTGACCAAAAAACAAACAAACAAAAGACCAAAAGACAAAAACAAAACAAACAAAAAAAAGCAAGAAAAAAGCTATCGATTTTCATAACAGTCTGTTTCCTTTAATTTTTGATCTTTTTATTCTGAGCAGTTCTAGGTGTCTTCTTTGGCATCATGACAGCATTTCACAGACACAGACTAATAATGAGTCTTCTGCCAGCCAATCAGATGAATGTAGCCCATGACATCTGGGAGCAGATCAGTAAATTCAGGGCTCATCGAGATGCTCTCTGGGAGAACCACAGTCATTTCATCCTTTCAATCTTTTTCATTCTTCACCTTACCGCACTGGGATTTTGTAATGTTTAAAATGCAGTACACCAGACCAACCTCATTCCACTGCTCCCAGTTCTGTTCCACCCACTCTTGAACTTCCACCATATTTGGCAGCGTGCTCCTGAGGCCATCAAGACACACGACATTTAATGTATGAAGGGCTGTCATATATGAGGCCAAGCTGAGGGGCAGACTGGATCTGAGGAGCTAATTAGAGAATAGCAGGAGGAAGAGAGAGTCTGATTTGAACCCGGCGCCAACTAGCAAGTCTAGTCTTACTAAAAACTTATTTGTGTGTGAATGCTGGAATGTTTCTTTCTAAAACTTGTCATGTCAGGCTAGTTCATTTCAAAAAAATATAAAAATATATAAAGTAATTGTCTCTCAAAAGTAAGAGTCGACTCTGAGTCGTTTGTAAAACAAATCCCAAGCCGCTTCATTGTGACATCAACATGAAACATTAGCATATTGCCCGCCCACTTATTGCACGCGCAGACACCAGGGAAAACGTGAAGAATCAGTGGTTAAAGTTCATCTTTACAACAAGCCCAAACCTTGTGCTGTGCTCCCGTCATTTAGCTGACGACTGCTTCTGCAACCTTAATGAATTTAAAGAGGCATTCACAAGCCGGTTGTTACTGAAGGATTTATTTGGACCAGCTTCTTCCTCCTCCGAATCACAACCTGTTTACTGATTACTAATTGTCGCTGTGTTGTTCTCTGCAGCATGTACAATACATATTTAGTTGTGTGTGTTGTACGCTCTGCGCAGCTTGTAGGTCTCTGGCTAACCAGCTAACAGCAATATGTGTTCGCTCGCGATTGTCTAGAAATGTGTCAAATGTTGTTATTACTTGGAGTTATGATAAAGAACAGAGCAATACATTGGTGTGCAACTACAGTGCTTTATCAATACATTTCTGCATTGGGCTAATGCGTATACCATGACTGTTTGGGTGTTTACCACCGAGTGTGGGCTAGGTTCGCTAACATAAAAATAAAACAACTTATTTCCTCTCTGAGTTTTTATTTTTAGTACAGAGTGGAGTGCCATCATTATTATAATACAATGTAAGTGATGCAAGTGATGTATACTGTACTCCATGTTAACCAGCAGAAGTCATCTGACCAATCACCGCAGATTAGCGTTACGCAAAGGATGGGTTTGGAAAAATTAATCGTTGAATGAATCGTTTGGGAGACATTGAGCAAATAAGGTAAAAATAAATGCATATTATAAGACAATGAAAATGTTTTTTGACCTTGCATGCATGTAAACCTGTTTTTGGGGACTCCCAAAACAAAAATAGGAACCTTTCAAATGCCATAATAGGGACACTTTAACTGATATGAAAACTGAAACCATTATCCCTTAATTTTGTGTTTTTAAAAAGGACAGATTATATTTAAGCATCTTTGTGGTTTACACAAATGTATAATTACGTCTCTTAGTAATGGTTATCAATTATTAGATGTTTGTTTACTTATTTATTTATTTATGTTCCATAGAAATGAATGGTCAAAATGTAAGCAAATAAATGTAAGCAAGTCAGAATGAGTGAGTGAGTGAGTGAGTGAGTGAGTGAGTGAGTGAGTGAGTGAGTGAGTGAGTGAGTGAATGAATGAATGAATGAATTAAAATTTTTTGAATATAACTTTCTTGGAGATGGCTTATTTATGTTTAATCCTTTTAAACAAGTTGGTCTCCTTTTTATGCTACGCTATGAGTTCACTATCATAATTCCAGTGGCAGAATCCACTTTTGGTGCTTTCTTGGCACTTTGTTGGATATTGTCCTGATCACCAGTGAGAGTGCCCATCATTGCCACCAGAGGGCACTCCACCTTGGACTACACACATTATTTGGACTCCATTTCCCATCTACCCTCATACCTTGGACTGATCACCCTGCACCTGCTACCAATTATACAATCACTCACTCACACATAAAAGACACACCTCCATGTGAAGTCTTGTTTAGCCCTATCTGACATTTCTGAGTGTTTCCCCTGGATTCTGTGTTCTTATGTTTGACCTTGGACTGTTACTCGTTTCTGATTCTCTGCTACCTAGTGATGGGCATTCCGGCTCTTTTTTGTGAGCCGGCTCGTTTGACTCAGCTCACTGAAAAGAGCCGGCTCTTTAAATAATAAATGTTTTAACTATGTCTTGGACTATGATAGGTGTGAAAACAATTTGTGAAATTGTGAGACATTGCGAGTATGATTTCATTTAATAATTTAATTAGAACTGTTTTCACACCTATCATAGTCAAAATCATAGTTTATTATTTAAAGAGCCGGCTCACGAAACGAGCCGGCTCTTCAAACGAGCCGGCTCACGAAAGAGCCGGAATGCCCATCACTAGTGTGTGCGCCTAGGCTTATATAATTATATTTTTTTGTGTTATTCTTTGAATTATTAGTCTATTGTTTTAAATAAAATTTAAATCATTCATTACATAATGATTGAATTTCTATAGGCTTTGTTTTTAAAAATAGAGTCGGCTCTTCAGATATGTGAGCTGGCTCCCGACGTTCACGTAAAAGAGCCGGCTCTTAGAGCCGGCTCGTTCGCGAACGACCCATCACTACTGCTACCTGCCTTGACCCTTGCCTGTGCCTGGATTGTGTATATTTGCTGCCTGCCCTGATCTCTGCCTGCCTTAGGACTCTGATTGTTTGCTGCCTACTCTGATCACTGCCTGTCACTGTTTCTACCACTGGCTCATCCTTGCTATTATTGTGTCTGTGAACTTAACTTCAATAAAAGCTACAGATGGATTCTCACTCTGTTGACCCAATCCTTACAGGAGACTTCGCCAAACAAGGATCCAGCAGCTTCTCCAAGGAACACAGGCCAGGTATGAATGCAGCGATTCTACTGCTAGCGGTCAAGCAGGGCACACAATCACTCAAGGGTTACATTGGGGAATACTTGGCTTTGCCTAATGGCTCAGAATTACTGGACTGTATATTAATAGACTTTTTCTGTGATGGCCTTAATCAGCCTTTAAAATCAAGAGTGATTCATGAGGGTCCTCATTCGTCATTGGGTAGTTTTTTAGATTATGTTCTGTGGAATATTGGTTCAGCGTTCACCGTGGGTGTCGCGGAGGAACGCGATTCTGCACTCACTCGTATGATAGCAGCCACGTTAGAACATGCTCACAAAATGGTGGCCACAACAACACCAAATCAAGTCACATTTGATCTTCGTGAGTCAACTCAAATCACTGCTGATCTTCGTGAGTCCAGTCAAGTCACCATAGATCTTCATGAATCCAGTCAAGGCTCCGCTGATTTGTCCAGAGCCACGTCACGTCTCAGCGGATCTTCCAGAGCCTCATGTCTCAGCGGATCTTCCAGAGCCTCGCCACAATATGTCTGACACCCCAGAGTCATGTCTTGTTGCAGTTGTCGTACCACAACCTTCCTCTGTTCTGTCAGGGGAATCCGTCATCAAGCATCAGAGGTTGGCATCCAGCGTGGAGGAACCGCTCCTGAACTGATTCCCCTGTCTGCAGCGCTCCCCATAATGGGAGTTGCCTTATGGTGTACCTGGGCCGCTTGCATCACTGCATCACTGTAGAACATTTAGAGGTGGCGGCATCCGCTGCAGACCCTCTAGAGGTGTCAGTGGTACCCAGCTATGAAATTTCATTCCATCCTGTCCCAGCTAAGGGGGCCCTCTATGAACTTTCACCTTGTCCTGTCACGGCTAAGGTGGCTGTCTGTGAGCCCTCAGCTGAGATGGCAGCCAAGCCTGAGCATTTAGAAATTGCAATGCTGGCCGTGGTGGCCACAGCCATTTGGTGTGTGTGGGCTGCGCAAACATCAGCTCCAGCCCGTGAGTCCGCTCCAGAGCCAGCTCCAGCCCGTGAGTCGGTTCCTGCCCATGAACTTCCTGTCCATCCTGATATGACCAGAGGTTTTCCCTGAGTTCTCTGCCTGCCACAACCAGAGAGGAAGTTCCAGTCAGAGCCCTGGAGGGCTTTTGAGCTCCCTGCCTGTCCTGTTATGGCCCTAGTGGCCAATGCTAACCTCTCTGTGCTTCATGTTTCAGTTTCTCCTGTTCAGCTGTATTGGTTCCCAGTGTTACCAGATCTGCTGTGGTGGTCTTCTGCCCCGCCGTGGACGTTTTCAAGACTGTCTGCCTGGAAACCCTCTTTTCAGCCTGCACTGCCCTGGCCATCTCCCCTGCCTCGGTCTCTAGGCCTTCTTCCTTTCCATGGACCTGGCCCACCATCCCGCCCACTATTCTGTCACGAATAGTCGAATATTATGTCACGATCACCAGTGAGAGTGCCTGTCATTGCCACCAGAGGGAACTCCACCTTGGACTACACACATCATTTGGACTCCATTTCCCATCTACCCTCATACCTTGGACTGATCACCCTGCACCTGCTAACCATTACACACACACACACACACACACACACAAAAGACACTTGCACCCACACCTCCCATGCGTAGTCTTGTTTAGCACTCTTGTTTAGCACAGTCTGACATTTCTGAGTGTTTCCCCTGGATTCCATATTGTGTTTGACCTTGGACTGTTACTCGTTTCTGATTCTCTGCTGCCTGCCTTGACCCTTGCCTGTGCCTGGATTGTGTACGTTTGCTCCCTACGCTGATCACTGCCTGTCACTGTTTCTGCCACTGGCTCATCCTTGCTATTGTGTCTGTGAACTTAACTTCAATAAAAGCTGCAGATGGATCCTCACTCCGTTGACCCAATCCTTACAGATATAGATTGATCTATCAATACGAATAGCTACTGATTTGAGGTGCGTTAACACCATGTCAGAATTGCCGTAATTATGAATTTCCAACTTCCAAACCGTTCACGTTTTCATAGAGCTTGTAATTACAACTTCCAAATTCTGAATTTTCTGATAGCTCTGACTTGACCGCTGTACATTCTGACCACTGCTGATTCATTTTTAGCATTGATAGTGTTGCCACAGAAACGCATAAGTCTGAGGACACAAACCAGAGCCGAACAGCTTTGAGTGTTAATACTTGGTTAATTTAATCTTATGCCATTTAAATTTGCTTTAGAAAAGTAATGGGACAAACTCTATTTATACTCTTAAAGGAAAATGTAGAATGACTACAATGTGTCAATGTTAAAAAATTGTGTTCCAAATTATGTGACTTTTCAGTACTTTTTTTTTTTTTTTTTTTTTTTTTAGATAACTGGTATCAATCTCAGACAGGTTTGTTAAATAGTTTGCAAAGTCTACTCAGGTAAATTAAAACGCTACTTAAAGAGGTTGTTCCACATTGTTAAAGGATTAGTTCACTTTCACATTAAAATTTCCTGATAATTTACTTACCCCCATTTCTTCCAAGATGTCCATGTCATTCAGTCAAAAAGAAATTAAGGTTTTTGATAAACATTCCAGGATTATTCTCCTTATAGTGGACTTCAACTGACTTCAAACGGTTGAAGGTCAAAATTAGTTTCAGTGCAGTTTCAAAGGGCTTTAAATGATACCAGACCAGGAATAAGGGTCTTATCTAGCAAAATGATCGGCCATTTTAAAAAGGAAAAAAAAAAAAAAAAATGAATATGCTTTATAAACACAAATGATCGCCTCGCAAGTGCTTCCGCAAGACCGCCTTCCGTATTCTTCAATTAGCTTATGCTGTATGTCCTACACCTTCCCTATTCAAATTACGGAATGAACGTGGTGCCAATTGCGCTAGATAAGACCCTTCTTCCTCATCTGGTATCCTTTGAAGCTGGACTGAAACTGTAATTTTGACCTTCAACCGTTTGGGGTCAATTGAAGTCCACTATAAGGAGAATAATCCTGGAATGTTTTCATCAAAAACCTTAATTTCGTTTCGACTGAAGAAAGGACATGGACATCTTGGATGACATAGGGGTGAGTAAATTATCAGGAAATTTTTTAAATGAAAGAACTAATCCTTTAAGCAAATTACAATTCTCATGCAACATGGGGAGGAAGAAGATAAAAAGCATGAAATGGTGCAATGTTACGCAAAAGGCATGAAAACAACTAATATTGTTTATTGTTAATGTTTATTGTACTGTAATCCTACTGATGTCATTTGCATAATAATTTGGAACACAGTGTAATCATAATTACAAAAACTTCACATCATCAGTTCAGTGGAGCTAAAAGACTTATTATTATTATTATTATTAAATATTATTATTATATGTAAAAGACCTTTATTCCATGAACCTCTTCCATTCCAGTCAATCAGCGTTTCCTCCATGATTGCAATTTATTCTGTAAATGATACAGTACTCCTAGTGGAGTGGTTTCTCTTCAGTTTGGGCCTAAATTTTTTTGGAAAAGAGTGGACTTAAGTTGTTTGTTTGGGAAAGAATGATTAAAGAAGGTGACATTCAGCATCAAGAGGGCAGCACAAATGCTATGAGTCTAATCTATCACTGGAATGCATAATGCATCCACTGGGCTGCATACTGCCACCACACAAATGTGAGTGGACGTTTTCAGATGGGCCTTATTGTGCAAAAATGATTACTTTCCCTCCACTGAAAAATGCCGCTCTGATTAAATGCATCAGTGCATCAGAGGAGGCTGTGATTTGTGTGGCTTGCCTTTGCTTGTGTGTGTGTGTGAGCGAGAGCTCACTTTGGCTAATCTTTGAGAAAATTCAAGTTTTGAAATAAGTCCAGGACAGTCACATTTTCAAAATGAAAGTGAGAAAGAAAGAAAAAAAAAAAGAAAGAAAAAAAATCACATATACCCATATGTCCCTTCATCCAGCTTCTGTCAACCTTTGTGGGTGTTTGGGGATGTTTTCCTTTTACTATAAAAGACTAATTACATATTAACACTTTTAATTAGACGATGGAATTTGTTCTGAATTGATTCCTTATTTTAATAACCAACATAGTATATTTAATTGTTTGATATTTTGCTAGATGAACTCCCATTGGAATGTACTATACAAGAAGATCCTCTTTAAATAGCTGTTTATTTGAAGTTAATTGGTCAATTAAGTACCGTCAAGTACGTTGAAAACATTTGCAAACAAACACAGCCGTAAAATAAGAGTGAATTTTCAAAGCATGTTACCAATTAAGTTCTCAGAGGACTTCAATATTGATATTATTACTTGAATATTGCTGCAGTGTTCGTATTGCTGGTATGTTCATTGTTTTGTATTGTAATTAACTATTTTTCTTAGCAGAAAATGTCAATATAATATCCTGTTTCAATGTTTCAAGTAATACGGGTGCCTGTAAGACAAAAAACATCAGGGTAACAGACACTAAAACAATGCAATAAACACAAAAAAAGTAACACAGACACCCCAAAGTACATTAAGAAGAAACTAAATTATTACAATTATTATAATTACAGTTTTGCAGTGCTTCTATAAAATATATAATTTAATATCTGCCAATTCAGTCGGTGTAACAAAATGGATACAGTCAGTATCCATTTTGACTGTACATTATCTCTCACACATTACATCTGCTAGAAGTATTTGCCGTTATTAAAATGCCCATGATGTCTTGCTCTTCATCTAGTTGGGCTAAAAGCGCTGAGTCAGCCCTAATTCTCTCAGGCGACTTCCTGTCATGTCTCTGAAGTTCACTCCACCGTCAGTCATTCTCATCTGTCCCACAGTGGCAGCCGTCCCGAAGAGGAGTGGCGCTGTCTAGAAAAATTAGGCACACCCCAATAATCTTTAATTTTGTTTCATGAAGCATAATTAAAAAGGCTTTATCATTGGATGGAGGACAGCTTCAGTAATAAACTGTCTCCACTCATGCAGAGAGCCATTAATACACATGCAAATATGCACACATGTGCACTGACGCGTACACACACAGACACACACACAGACACACACACACACACACACAAAAATATCAGATGCATTCTTCACAACCACCCCACTGTCAGTCTGTCTATTGAGTCATGGTGATGAAATTAAGGGAGAAAATACCCTCATCTTGTGAACTACCTCTTTCTCTCTCTGTGTGTGTCTCTTAAAGTCATTTATTCCCTCTACTTTTATTATCTCTACTTTTACAGGGTGATTATGTTTCAATGACAGACGAGGGGAAAGAGAGAGCAAGTGAAAACGGGAGAGCGAGCGGGAGAGAGTAAAGCTAATAAGTTAATGCAACGTTACTGAGAAGAGAGGGATGATACATCACTTTGGCCAACTTAATGAAATACTGAATCTGCCTCCATTACTCACAAACCAATACAGGAGATTACATTTCATAGCATAGAAATCCCTCTTGCTCTCTTGCCTTTCACACTGCTCTAAAGAAAGTCCCGCCTATTTCATTCACTTGCCCAATATGCAGATTATATTGTATGAAAGAAATATGAAACCTTTTATTAATTTATGGTGTGTGCGTCTCAAAGTGTGCATGCCTTAAGGAGCTTTCAGAGAGAAAAGGTGCAAAGACAATTTACTTTTCTTTTGTAAATAAGAGTGTAAATGTGGTACATGTCTTACAGCATAATTGAATGATTGGACGAATGGCAGTAAAACAATTAAAATGGTTTTCAGCATTTAGCAGCAGCATGGCACTGTTTTTATCACTACACTTCTCTGTTTGTGGAGTTCCACACCAGAGAAAGTGATTGCTCCAGAGCAGTTATTTTAGTATCATTGGGATTTTGTAAGGACCCTGGGACATTGATGGGACACTGACGATTCTATTTCCGGCGTAATTTCTGGAAAGATTTTCCGACATCCCTTAAATGGCTGACTCCCTGATCAGTGCCCTGCATACTGAACTAGGGAGCTGATTGAGACACACCCATGGTCAAGGCGATCTGCTGAAGTTCAAACTGAGCATCAGAATGGGGAAAGCAGGTGATTTTAAAGGTTCACATGCATTTTAGCGGCATCTAGCAGTGAGGTTGCGAATTGCAGCCAACGACTCAGTCCATCGCTCACCCCTCCTTTTTGAAGCACATAGAGAAGCTACGGTGTAGATGTTGTCGCCTGAGACAGCAGAGAGTAGCTAGTCAAGCAAACACACTCTGTACAGCAGTTTGTCCGTTTAGGGCTACTATAGGAACTTGGCACCGCAAAATGGCGAATTCGATGTAAGGGGACCCGCAGTTTATGTAGATAAATGGCTCATTCTAAGGTAATAAAAACATAACGGTTCATTAAGTAAGGTCTTTATACACCACTGAAAACATGTTAATTATGTATATTATATTGCATTTCTGTCAATAGATCCTCCTAAATATTAGACAATGGACCTTTAAGTGACTTTGCATAATTGAACTTGGCATGATTGCTGGTGCAGCAATCATGCCAAGATGGGCTGGTCTGGGTATTTTTTAGAAACTGCTGATCTACTGGGATTTTCACACACAACCATTTCTAGTGTTTACCGAAAATGGCCTAAAACGGACAAAGTATGCAATGAACGGCAGTTCTGTGGGCGAAAATGCCTTGTTGATGCCAGAGGTCAGAGGAGAATGGCCTGACTGGTTCGAAGAGATAGAAAGGCAACAGTAACTTGTTACAACCAAGGTATGCAGAAGAGCATCTCTGAATGCACAATACATCAAACCGATGGAAAGCAATCCAATGGGCAAAAATCATTGTGGTGAGGGGGGCATGGTAAAGCGGTGTCTGCACGGGTAGATCACCCCAGACGCAGCACCCACCATCTTCCATGTGCCTCTGGTAAAAATGGTTCAACATGATGACCTGGAGGCGTTCCTGGACCTATTTGACAAGACAGCGGAGGCATATGGGTTGGCTCGTGCCCAATGGCCGGTGTGCCTGAGTCTGCTCCTGTCCAGGGAGGCACAGGTAGCAGCCCAACAGTTGCCTGTGGAGAACCTCCTGGCATATAATGACCTCAAGCGGGCCATTCTGCAATGGGTCGGCCACTCCCCGAACTAAATCGTCAGTGCTACAGGTCATTGGAGCTAGGGGATGACGGTCAGCCTTTCGTGATGGCCCAACAGCTCCGGGAAGCTCGTGATGCAGTGGAAATAACTGACCTGGTGGTGCTTGAACAGTTCATCGCTTGCCCCCCCCCCCCCCCATGTCTCCTTAATCAAACACACCTGATTCAGATCATCAGCTCATTACTAGAGAATCTAAGACCTGAAACAGGTGTGTCAGACAAAGGAGAGATACAAAATATGCAGTGTTGGGGGGCCTCCAGGAACGTGGTTGGGAACCACTGGTCTCGTGCCACTGCTGGGCATCGCTGAATCAGGCCATCCAGCTAGCAGAGGACTATCTGGTGGTGTGCCCAGGGTCGGCAAGCCCCTTCTGGCTGTTTCTTTCTCTCCAGCCTTTCTTTCTCTTTATCTTTCTCGTCTACTGTCTTATCCTGTCCCCATTCCCAGGTTGTGGAGCAACGTGCCCCCACGACAGCCACCACAAAGAAAAGGCAGCTTAGCCTCTTCCCCAGGTTCCAGACTTGGAACGCGAGGGGGGTGTTGGAGAGTGCCGCCACTGCAGTGTTTCCTTAATCCCTTCCCACTCTCCGTCAGTCGCTTGGCCAATGTTCTGCCACAGCGGCAACAGGGAGGTCTGGGTCGGTCTTTTGGAGATGCAGGGACCCAGGTCATTTCCAGGACAGTTATGTCCAGTTATGGAGTTGGGGACGATCAAGCCAGGCAGTACCTAAAACCTGTGAGCATTAAGGGGGGAACATATCAGGATCTGGTGGATTCAGGCTTTAACCAAACCTCCATTCATCAACGCCTGATGCAAAACGGGGCATTGGATCTGGGCCACAGTGTTAAGGTGAGATGTGTGTGAGGGAATGTGGTGGATTACCTGATCAGCCACTTTCCTATCCCTATTTTGCCATAATAAGGGAAAGGTTGTATCGGGTGGCCCAAGATGCCCAGACAAAAGAAGATACAACCCAATTATTAGCTGGGCATTCACGAGAACATCCGCCGGTTGAGTGCGGCTTGTAGTGAATGCTAGTTGGTTAACCCACCGGCTATTCCAAAAGTGCTGTTGCACCCATTACCTCTTGCAGAGGTCCCCTTCAAAAGAATTGGCATGGACCTCATCAGGCCATAAGAACGTTCCACACGCAGACATAGTTTTGCATTAGTTCTGGTGGATTATGCAACCTGATACCCAGAAGAGGTGATGCTATGCACCATCTCTGCAAAGAGTGTGGCGGACGCGCTTCGTATTATATCCCGAGTGGGAATCCCGAAAGAGATTCTCACTGATCAAGGCACGGCATTTATGTCATGCACATTAAGCGAATCATACAAACAAAGGGCATTAATTTGTTTAACACCAGCGTTTATTACCCACAGGTGATGGAATGACATGGGTTGTTACACTGGTTAAAATTGCAAATTTCTCTGGATTTAAACGTTGTTTGAAACATTTGGTATAATGTAAGTACACAATTGCACAAAATATATAACACTATGCAAGTGGTTTTTGGATTTTAATGCAAAAATCTTATGTGGCGGGGCGGTGTAATTTTGAGACACAAGCCCAAGTTTTTGTTCACCAGTAATAAAGTCCGACTACGCCACCCTAAGGATTAACCCCAGGGAAAATACTCAAACCAATCAAATTGGATAATAGAGCACACAGGTTCGGTTCCCTCAAAATTAGGCCAGAGACTCAAGTATAAAAAAAAAAAAAAAAAATGTTTATTAATACAAAAGTTAATTAAAATACAAAACAATGAATCACAGAAAAATACATGAAACCCCACTTCAAACACAAATTACAAAAAGAGAAAGATATCAAACAAAACCAACTTGAAGTAGTATGTATTTGTGTGTATATATGTAAAACAAAGACGGATTAATACCAGCAGGGGCTGAGGCTCCCAACGGCTGGGATCAATGTAGAGTTTGGTTTCACAAGAGCACACTTCCACGCGCACACACACCCATGCACTCTAATCACACTATCAAAAAAAAAACCCAAGGTGTACACCGCACACGATGAAGGAGAACCACCACCACAAGGAGGAAGATCAAACCACCCGTGGGACCCCAGCTCCTGCAACAAATCAAAAAGAAAATAAATAACTATGAAAATAAACTGGGCAGAGATGGCAATATGAACAGCAATGCAGCAACTCCTCACATAAGTGGTATCAACAAACAGAAGTGAGGAGAAGCAACAATGTAACCAGAAAATCAGATAGTTAATCACCTGAAATTGTTACAAACACCAACTTCTATACAGTAGATCACCACACGATTTGAATTGCATTCATAGATTAAACATGCACATATCGACAGATTGTAGTTTCACAAAAAAAAAGAAAGATCAAAGTAATACAATCAAACAAATGTCCACAAACTTAAAGAAAAAGAAAAAGGTTAAATGATTTAACCATGATAACTAATAATAAAATAAACCAAAACGTGAAGCAGGGCACTAGAAAGGCACGCAACAGAATCGAACCAGCAGTCCCCTTTAATAAACGTTGATGACTTCGTCGACGCAGCTGTATGGACCACCGCTCTGTTAACAGCGCGAAGACAGCAGCAAGTGCTCACGGCAGCAAACAATCACGGCATAAACGATCACGGCAGCAAACAATCACAACATAGAACGAGAGGGAGAATCCTACATCGAACAAAAGGAGATGTTAAAAAGAATAATATTATGCTCACCCAGATATAAATTGCCTTTAAAACACTTACCATCAGGATATCACGCCAAATAAAATGCTTCATAGGCACGGGCTTGTCACAGTCATACCCACCACTACCACCATGGGGTACAGGAAGTCATGTATACTAAATTAGGCAAGAAAAAAAATGTTAAATATACTATACTCACTTTATACTAACCACGCAACGAGCTATTAACATTGCATACCTGAGAGGCAAACAGTCATCAGACCCACTAAGCAGCACCAAAAGGGCAGCAACACCAGAATATAGAAACTGCACTCTAATTAAATAAACAGTTTTCAGATTATGCACGCCAACAATGTCTAAGTCACCATATTAAAACACAGCACACTTACCCACAGCCACCGTCAACACAGCCAAAACAAAGGGGGAAAACGGACGTGACGCATCCCAGGTAACAGCCAATCGGCCTTTAAATAGGAGGTACTATTCACTGATAGGCAAACACTGCTGTCAATCACCTAATCCTGTTACACTTACATAATGTGCCTTTAAACCAGGAAAAAATCCCTGTCTAGGCTGGCATTTTTCTGATGTCTGGACTACCTACATGGGTATAGAATTTACACATGCTCCCATGAACCATCTTTACACAAAAAGCATCTTTCTCTTTGATGGTCGTTTAAAAGTACCCTTCTTCATTTGAAGGGCTCTTAAATGCATGAAATTGACTTAGATTTTTCTTCTCTGATGCCTTTTAACATCATGATGGTTGCTTGTGAAGGACTTTGAAGGATTTTGTCGGGCTGTGCACGTTCTTTGGTGCCACTGACCAATCAGTGTTGTCATGTGTCTATCTCCTATAGCATAATTAAGTATATAAAAGTATATGCTATTTTTTCTTTACATTCATTACATTCATGCCTACCCAAAATACTGTTATGCAAGTGTGGTTTACCTGAATTTGTAATAATATCTTAATTTCTATTCCTCACTTCAGTAGCAAAGTGGTCAACAAGGTTGAGCTGAAGACAACTTCTATTAAAACTCAGATTAAGATTCAGCTTCCATTCTACAGACTATCAGCGTGGATCTCTTCACTAAAGCTTTAAAGATTAGTTACTTGAATTTAGTTCCTGCCTACATTTGCATCAACTGAATAATGAAGGCTAAATACACAGAAAAATAACAAAAACATAACCATTGTATTAATATGGTGTTTTGGACTGTGCCAATATCATGTTTGTTTATTTTTTATTGTTATTATTATTTAATATACATGTATTGGATATAGTTAATATTTAAGACATTTTTTTTTTAAATATATTTTTATGAGCCAATATTGGGTATTTAATTATTCATGCTCATTTCCCCCAATTTTTACATTAACATTTCCTTTGCTTTCACTTAATGTTCACTAAGCAAATCTCAAAATGAATATCAGATTTTTATACTGTACATTATAATGTTGTGATGCCTAAATTCAGCTTTTGAAATGATTGAGTTTAGTTTTTAGTGTTTTATTTTTATTTATTAGGACAAAAATAGTATAACATTTCAATATCAGTCATTTATCAGTTATCATTCATAACAGTTTTTGAGCCATAATTACAATACCTGTGTAACCCTAGTAGTGTTACCATGGTATTCTTTGATGTATCTTGGAATATCTTGGACATGTAAATGCACCATTAAAGTAATGCTTTTACCATTTGGCGACATCAGTCCCTGGTTTCACAAACAAGGCTTAAAGGATTAGTTCACTTTCAAATGAAAATTACCCCAAGCTTTACTCACCCTCAAGCCATTCTATGTGTATGACTTTCTTCTATCTGGGGGGTAATAAAGGCCTTCTGAAGTGAAGCGATGCGTTTGTGTAAAAAAATACCCATATTTAACAAGTTAGCTTTTTGAACTGCGAGAGTTTTACACTTTCTTTGTACGTTGTATACGGAAGGCGGTCTGGCAGATAGCTAGATATTTTACTTCATTACACAAACGCATCACTTCAGAAGGCCTTTATTAACCCCTTGGAGACGTGTGGAATATGTTTATGATGGATGGATGTGGATGGAGACACTTTCTTCAGCTTATACTCGTTTGGTATCGCTCACTGCCATTATAAAGTTCAGATGAACTAATCCTTTAAGCTAGTCCTAACCTTGCATGGATAAAAGCAGGTAGAGCAGCGATAGGTACATCAGTGTCAGCTAAAGCAAGCTTGACTAACGTGACCTGCCAGAACTGATGCTATACGCTTGATTTTTATGACTGGATTTTATTATTCAGTTTGCATTTCCAGCATAGCAAAAATCAGAGTCACCTATTGTGAAAAGTTGACATTGTTAGCAGTAGATGAAATACTCGCTTAGGATCATCTGGTAGCGCAAACATCTCATTATTGCATTTGGTAATAAAGAAAGCTGAACTTGTGCAAATGTTTGTGTTTTTTAATATTAAAGAGACAACACTGCCGGCATTATTATTATTCGGCAGGCGAACACGCGCATAAATGTTTCACAGTCTAATGTTCTCCCCTACAAAGACCTCAATTATGACTTTGTTTTTGAGAGCGAGCAGAGAAGAGCCCAGGGCAATCACTTATTCCTTGTCCGGCAGCAAAACGCAGCTAAATGACTTTCTTTATTCAGAATGTTCCGCACTGACGGCTCTTTAGTGAAGTGCTGTGAGCCAAACGTGCAGGATATACTAACACCCTGCCACTTTCAATGACACCTTGAGGCATAGGTAAGACAGTTTTGGTTCAAAAACACTGATTTGAAGCCAGATGCAGCCAGATGCTATGGTGACGGAACCATGATTTCGCTCATCAATTCTCCATCGCTGGAGAGGTACACCAAAGGGTGGGAATTGTTTGTGCATGCTAATATTTCTGTGCCGAGAGTGTTTGTTTTTCTCAGGCTAGTTTTCATGTATGTGTGTTGGTGCAGTCACATTCTGAGATGTTTTTCACCCTCTCATAACTTAGATGACCTGTCAGCCTTACACCTTCCATCTACAGCACTTAAAAGTCAAATGAAAAAAACCCGCTGTCACCTCCGACCCACACACTCCTTCAAATGTGTCTCTTTATCCAGGCATAATGGCTGCTGCTATTTTACTCTCTCATTCCTACTGATCCTAGTTCAGCAGAACTGTTTCTTTAATAATGCCCAAAATGTCTTTTTAGGCCACAAAGGTTTATCCCAGAGCAGCATAGTTATGCCGTTTGAGAAATGAGAGCATCGTGTTTGGTGAACAATGCATTAATGTTGCTTTACGCAACGGCTGTGTATTTGAAGAGCTCGCAGTGATGAATTACTTCACTCAGCCATAGCTAATGTCTCTGGAGGTGTTTTTTTTCTGAATTGAATGAAAATGGATAGCTACAGGGAGGTATCTCTAAACCAATATTGAAAAATCTAGTACCTCAGTGACAGCCAAGCCAAAGCGGCACACAATATTCAGAGTAAAACAAGGAAAAACACTCATGCATGACATTTTGCTTTAAGTTCTTAGTGTACAAATAGTTACAGTCATTGGCACCCCATGCATTTACATTTTAAGTCAGGGCCTTCATTGCGATTCATGCTGTTAAGAAACACCTTGTCACAATGAATAACACACCCTATGTAAATCGTATATCACAGTCTCTTATGTCACATTCAATTTATTGTGTCAATGATTCTATTACCATTTTAAAAGCACTGACAAAGTAGATGCAAAGGCCACCATAAATGCAAGACATGACACTAAATTTTTAAAGATATTCTGTTGATTTCCAAAAGATTGTGCTAAATTTAAATTCATGTCATTCCAAACCCTGCATGACGTTTTTTTCTGCTGTGAAAAATGAAAAAGTTTTTTTTTTTTTTTTTGTCCATTCAAAGGATTCCAGTGTTGTTTGAATCCCAACGTTCTTTAAAATATGTTATTTTGTGTTCCACAGTAGAAATCAAGTAATTTAGGTTTGCAGTAAATTAGGAATTTTCAATTATCTATTAAAGGTACTGTATGCAGGATTTTCAGTTACCTAATATGTCAGCTGCACACGCACCCTAGCCGACTCAAGAAACTACCTGCAGTAATATGAGTGATGAGCTATTTTGCAAATATTGTGTTTATCATGCATAAATAGCATTTTTGTTGTATGTGAAAGAAAAGTTAACGCTGATAGATGACTGTTTGTTATTCACAAGCGAGTTTAGCCAGTCTAGTTTGCTAATAATTACGTTCCATCACAAAAACGTAATTACAATGCCTAATAATCTGATTCTAGTTACAGATAGCAGTCAATAAGGCAAGAGTAACATTAACAAATTGTGTCAAAAAAGAATGAATTCCTCATGATAGGTGTGGTAGGTGATTGTGTCATGTTTTACTGGCCAAATCGTCCCTACAGTGTAGGCAAAACCTGACCCACACACACACACACACACTGTTGTCACACACTTGTCGTTCCGCTACAATAGTTAAGAAAAAAGTATTTTTTTTATAATTATTATACACTGTAAAAAATGACCGAGATTTTAACAGTAAAAGACTGTAAAAATGCTGCGGTGAAAAACTGTCAATTGGTTTACAGAAAGTTTCCGTACTATATACGGTGAATAACTGTAATAGATCTAACGGTACATTTAATGTAATTTTACGGTAAAATACTGTTAAATTCACAGTTTTTGGAAGTGAAAAATAACAATTCATTGTAAAATTTACAGTGAAAAACTGTAAATTGACATTCCCACAATTCCCTGTGTGACACTTCACATTTGATATATTTTCGTTGAAATAACTCTGTTTCTTCTTAGTTTTTCTCATATTTTTCCTAATCAGTTATGTACATTAGGGTTTTATGTTACATCTAATGTTGTTAAATTAATGTTTATTGCATTTTTAAAATTTCATGCATGTTACCATGATGGTGTTTAGTGTGTGTGTGTGAATGACACTGTGTGCACCTACTATCTATTAGTATTGTCCTCAGCTTGTGGAAAATCTGCTTGTGATGAACTTTGATTCATCATGTGACTCTTATCACCACTGTGTTTGGTGACTGTCAGTGTATTATAAAGGTAACAGATATTAGTACTTCATTAGGTTGGTAAATTAACATTATATCAGTTAATGAAATACGTTATTTTACCGTAAATTTAACAGATTTTTTTTACGTTGCTACTGTATTTTTTACGGTAAAGTTCTGGCAACCACAGCTGCCGTTTTTTTACCGTAAATTTTACTGGGATTTTTTAAAAGGGGGTAAAATTAAATACTCTTTATATTTTATCATTTTTATCTATAATGGAAATTCTTGACCTCTTAAACTGAATAAAACATATTTAATGAATTAATTTTATCTAATTGCCTTAATATAATCAGTGTGGTAAATGGTATTTCTAGTGGTGATATAAAAAATAATGAACTGCGGCACAGAAAGATCTTATATTTATCTCATATCTCCATCAGTCGGAGGTAGATGAGCTGATTGAATCCTCTGTTTCTATATATTTTGTATTTCAGAAATCTGTTGTCATTGTAATCTCCTCAATAGGGTCTCTAAAGGGAAGCAGTGCAGTTGACATCCTTAACTAACCTTTTCCTAACACCTTCACCATCAATGCTATAAGGATGCTTTATAGCTTCTGCTCTCTATCTTCAATGTGATCAAGTTCAAAAGACCAAAATAAGATGACTTGCTTAATGACACTGATGGAGATTTGATTATCATGGGTCAGAAAACGAGCAAAGCGGAGCTGAAACTGATTCATAGTGTTTAATCTGCTACCAGCCTATGGACTTCCAGCTGGTTGAAAAAGCAATTAAGGGGTTTTAAATCTTTAAACCACATAATTCTTAGAATATGTTAGTGAATATGGAAGTTAGTAAGGGAGAGTCATCCACAGTAGAGGTATTCAGTTGAAATTCAGGTCAAAACACAGGCTAGGCAAGACAAGGCAGGACAAAAAAACAAACGGAATGCAAACCAATGGCTAAACAATACTCAGTGGGTGTGTGTTTGAGTGCAGCTTAAAGTGTCACTGATGGGAAACAGGTGCGAGTGTGTGATTGGTTCCTAGATGGGGAATTGTGGGAAATGGAGTCCATATGATGACAACAGAACACGGACCCAGGGCACATGTAACAGTATCCTACTATTTTACACACAGCTATTGACCATACAGAATAAATGAATTGGCATTTGTGTCTTTATATGTGGTAGTTTTGACCAACTTTCAGTTTAAGTCATGCTCACTTTCAGTTCTGTCAAAATATTGAATAAAGATAATTTTAACATCTAAAAGCTCAATTTACATGACAGTGACTTTGTCCCAGCATGTCAACAGTCACTGTACTGTCAACGTAGTAAGGGTTATGAACATTATCACACTTTTTTTTCTTTTTTATATTGTCCCATGTACGTAATCAGACATGTCTTTAAAGTGCAGTGTGTAAAATTTAGGAGGATCTATTGACAGAAATGCAATGTAATATAAATAACTATGTTTTGAGTGGTGAATAAATACCTTGCATAATGACCCCATTCCATTGGTCACCGTGATTTTGCCAAGTACCTGGATCAACATCTTTGTTGTTCCTGGATCAACATTCCAATCAACCAATCAGATCTGAGGGACAAGTTTACCGTTTATGTCAAGTTTAGGCTTGCAACCAGGGTTAGATGCTTCTACATCAATGTTATTCACCTATCTTTTCCCTTATTTTTATTCATATCAGATACATTGCGTATGAAACAATAAAGTTTACTCTCTTCTCCCAGTTCACCAGCCACTCACGTTTATGTAGCCTATTTCGGGAAAAATGGATGAATTTACGTGATGCAAATCTGACAGATCCTCTGTGTTATCAACTAACATGATCATTGTAAAGGTGTTTAAACAACAAAACACATTCACTTCCACACATTTGACAATCGGAATATATCATATAATTCATGATATAGTTAACAA
Organism: Megalobrama amblycephala; assembly: GCF_018812025.1. Classification (NCBI taxonomy): domain Eukaryota; kingdom Metazoa; phylum Chordata; class Actinopteri; order Cypriniformes; family Xenocyprididae; genus Megalobrama; species Megalobrama amblycephala. Next base: position 16,453,600 of record NC_063066.1, on the reverse strand, counting down.
GATTGTGAATATTTTGAATAAAAAAGGAAAAAGGAAATAAACGTAGTGTCGTAGTGTGGCTGCATGACGCGTCCCCGGGAAATTTAAAATAATGTTCTACTACAATAACAATCGCCTTAAAACGCCTCACGTTGGGGGCTTAGCTATAATATAGAGCCCTTATAATATAGATACAACCCCCAAGTGCATCAAAAGTGCTTCAGAAGGGAGGGGTGAGCATGGTGCTGAGCCGTTGGTTGCAATTCACAACCTCACCACTAGATGCCACAAAAATTTACACACTGCACCTTTAAAATTTTGAAATTGTTTGCTGCAAAGATTATTTTCTCCATCTTTATGACAGATGACTACAGTACTTTCAGTTCTATTGCCGTTTTACATTTGCATAAAGTTTTAAAACTTTTCGCTGTCACTTATGTCACTGTAAGTTAGCAACTATTATTGAAAGTGAATGAGTTGAGGTCATACCTATGCGATGTAGTCGTACCCATGATTGACACGCAAGGCTGAACTCTTGGCCTCGCAGTGTACTTTACATACAGACAGACTGTCTGAGAGGTCTCTAGTATCCTCTCCTCAATGAATCATAATGAAGGATTGTGCTGATTTTTGTGAGGGCTGCTGTGGAGAGTGTATCATAAAACGATGATTAATGCACGCCTTTCACAGCCTGCAATGCAGATATCAGAGCTCTCATATTGATGAGCAGAATGACACCATGAAGATTATAAGTCGACTTCCTAATAGCAGTCTGAGTTTCTAACAGAGAACGTTTCCTTCCCACTTGTATTCTATCAGATACACACTCACACTGTGAATTTTATCTCAAATCTGGACATTCTCAGATTAAACCGCAGCTTCATCACTGTTGAGTTGGATAAAAGAATCAATTATTGCTTCAAGACTCTTTCTTGTGATCCAAAGAACTCGACTTCCTCCTCTGCAAAACTTGATAGCCTGTTATCCCTAACCCTGCTGAAGCTGTCGTTCTCTTATTGACCTACAGATGGCACTGTGCCTCTTAGTTTGCAATGCATCTTTGACCATATGTATATCTTTCATTTATTGTGCATCTGTTTGTATGTGTGTGTGTTGAGCCATATACTTGCTATCTAGCTCCATGTCTCTGGATGAACAGCAGCAGGTGACGTGTGATTTACTAAATCTTACTCAGCAGAGGCAAGGTGAGGTGAAGAGTGTGTGTCAGTGTGTGCGCGAGCGTGTGCGTTAAGCCTCCGGCTGCTGAAAAGGTTAGATATATTGATTTTGTACCTAAGAGACAGACTGGAACAGGGAGACAAATGGACTACAGTGGAGGAGCTGTCTCATCGGGGCCCCTACCATGTCAGTCCCCTTAAGGTAGAGATAAAAGTTCTCCATCTCTCTGTCCATGTAATCTATCCTCCCATTTCTCATCTTTTCTGCCTCTTCCTCTGAATATGATGCTGTATTTGGTTTTTCACTCTTTTATCCGCTCACTCTCTCTCTCTTTTGAGATGACCAGTGCACTATGCTGTTTGACAGCAGTGTTGCTTCACACATGGACAACGTGACCGTTTATATTGAAGGCATAGCTCACCCAAAAAATTAACGTTCTGTCAATATTTATTCACCCTCAAGTTGTTCGAAAGTCATATTATTTTCCATGCAATAAAATGAGAATTGCAGCTGAATGTTTGAGCTGCTTTCATTTGTACAATTGAAAGATGATAGAGACCACAGGGACTATTAAAGCAGTGTTTTCCAGCCACTGTGCCGCGGTTGTCAAGCGTGCCGTGGAAATAATAATTATAAATATATAATAATAAATAAATTAAATTAAATAATTAGCCTACTATAGTTATCGTCGCTGTCAGGCGGAAACTAGTGATGTGTCGTTCTTGAACGATTCGTTCATTTTGAACGAATCTTTAATGTGACTCGGGAAGAACGAGTCGTCTCGGGGGGTGATTCGTTCAGTCGCGCATGTGCAATATTCTACAGGTTCTGTACTGCTAGAAGTAGTTCACCTGATGATTCAATTGATTAGTTAATTTCATGAGTCTTTCGGGTTTTGAGTCGTTCCTTAATCACGTGACAGACCCATACACTAAGCCAATGCATTCTGAGCCGGAAAGAGAATTGATTAGTTCTTTTTATGAGTCTTTCGAGTTTTTGAGTCGTTCCTTAATCACGTGACATACCCATACACTATGCTGTGTGACCCAAGCACATTATATTTATTAGTAAATAACGTTAACTCTCCAGTTTTGTTTGAGTTTGTGTTACAACTGTTAAAGCTGAAGTTATCATAACCTTGATGTTTTAAACTAACATTAATAATTCAAATTCAAAATGTTATTTGCTTTTAATTTATGTCATTATGTCCTTTTTGAACAATCTTCTTATACATATATTAGACCAATATGTCAAGTCTGCCTAGGAAAAGCAATTATTATAACTCAAAATTGGAGTAAAAATGAACAAACTAGGCTATAAATACTTTGTACTGTAGGCTTGGATTATTATATTATTATATAGCCTAGTGTTCATTTACAGATAGACAGTCAAAAAGATAAATTAATCAATAATTTATTTATAACAGGGCTTTATTTATTTATAACACACCACAGATCCCCAAGAAACAGTAACAAAAACAGTGACAGAAATGTCAGAAATAGCGTATGGGTCTGTTATGTGATTAAGGAACGACTCAAAACCCGAAAGACTCATGAAGAGAACTAATCAATTCTCTTTCCGGCTCAGAATGCATTGGCGTAGTGTATGGGTCTGTCACGTGCTTAAGGAACGACTCAAAAACCCGAAAGACTCATTAAATGAACTAATCAATTCTCTTACCGGCTCAGACTGCATTGGTTTAGCATGGGACTGCCTGTCACGTCATTAAGGAATGACTTAAACCCGAAGACTTGTCAGACAAGAGGTGAGGTGAGCTTAATCAGCTTGTCATAAACTGAAGACCCAGGTAATGAATTAATCATTTCTGAATCTTATAGCATTGTAGTTTTGTATTGTTTGTAGTGGGATCAACGTTTGCATAAGTAGTAGATGTGTTGGGGAAGTAACACGTAACATTTTAATTACTTTTTGCTAAAATGAACGAAATGAACGAAATGACTCGAAAAAAGATTCGTTCATTTTGTTGAACGAGACTCAAAAGTCTGAGTCAGTAAAATGATCCGAACTTCCCATCACTAGCGGAAACCTCTATATTTCGTCATTTTTTTCACTCTTTACGCCTGTATGTGGGTTTTAAAAATATTTAACGAATGAAAAGGATTTAAAAGAGCTTGTGACAAAACCTCATAACTCAATTGGATCCTCAAACTGTCAGTCAAAGCTCATAACTCCACACCGCCTCTAACGTGAAGGAAGTGCCAAGGCAGCCACAAGCAGTTTGGAGATAGATCTCTGCTTGTTTGCAATGCAAAGGTAAATAAATAACTGACGTTTGGGGAAAAAGTACAGAGTTTTCTTTGCTCAAGAAACACTATGTCTATAAAAGCTAATGTTTTATATATTTGAAGAGAGGAGAAGTAGTGATGGGAAACCGAGGCTTTCTGAAGCGTTTGAAGCTTTCATCAAATTGTGCCGAAAAATGGTTTATTACTCGAAGCTTTTAACACAGTGCGCATTAGCGACATCTGGTGGTCAGACTTGTTTTCTCCACCACATCTAAATCATCGCGGAGCAGATCTACGGTTTGAAAAAGCATGTGGCCAAGCTTCGGAAGTCCGTGACATCCGTAATCACTCTTGTCTTGAATCAGTTTTTATCTAATCTGATGTAATCTCATCTAAATTAATTTGTGACAGTGAGACCACCACTCACATCATGTGTAACCTGGTCAACGGATTCACATATTGATCAATAATATAAAATATACAATGATGTGATCATAACTGACATGAGTAACGTTAGTTGAAGAAATATTTTACATGAGCTGTTTAACCTTTCTGTTCAGGGTCTCTGAGACCCCAGCAATAAAACATGATTAAATGCATTTTCCTTTATGCATCAGCTGAAGCGCCAATGTTTTCAAACCAGCTGTCTCGACTTTCCGATACTGTATGACGTTCGAAGCTTCAAACGTCATCAATCACGTGGTATTGTCATTTCGATACGAGCATCAGAATAGAAGGAACAGACTTTTGGTTCAAAACTAAAGTTTTACCAGATCCCAGCAGACATTCCTTCACAGAAATCAAGAAGACAATTTTGGTTGAATGCAATACGGCGACTGGACGGAGACGATCATAAATAATACTCGCGTTTGCAGTGCACACTTCATATCAGGTAAAATAATCGATGCATATGTAATGGTGTGTTGGTTTTATCTAGTACAAATCAGCAAGTTTCTGTTTTATAGGTGAAAAGTCGCCAACCTTCAGCGCACTAGCTAGCTTAAATGATAAACAAACATACAGTGATAGATGTGTGTGCCATCCTTTGAATGGTCTCTTAAAATAATCCACATTGCTAGCCATAATCATAGTTAGCCCAGCGTTAGGTTACATTAAACAATAAGCCTTGACAAAATTCCCCGAACCTCCCGAAAGTAATTCATATGTTGTCTAGGAAATATCCAAAACTTAATTTAATTTACAAAAATAGCTGTCACGGTCACGCAGAGTCAGTGACTGTACATATTCGGACAGTTCTGAACCTTCTTCTGCATTCGGGTTTAATAAATCCCTCCTAAAACATGCTAGCTTACGCTTGTCAACATTGCGTCCAGCACTTCTTTTTGCCTCCAGCTAAGCCCCGCCCACCAGGAAACGTTGCCATGTTTACAAACTTTTAAGGGGTCTGTAGACCTTATTTACCAGAGAAACAAGCGCGCCGCCATCTTTATAAAATTGTCTTTGAACTTCCGTTTTGCGGTAGCCGTACATTTCTATGGCATCGCTGTCAAAGAATAATTAGTTGGTTAAGTGGATTTACTTGTTGTAGAGTTAAGAAAGTTATCATGAGCATTGTTATGTTTAAAGCAGATGTCTTAACAAATGTCAGTAGGTCGGGAAGATTTTAAAACGAGCAGTTCATTCATAAATGTAATATCGCTGTGGAAATACAAACCGGAAGTCAAAAGACAACGAGCGCAACGCTGAAAAGGGGCGGGGCTACATAAGGTCTATAGCTACAATAAACGTTAAAACCTGCAAGTTGAAGAAAACGTCAGAGGCGGCTGTTCCAGTGATGGACAAAACACAAATCTCTCTGTCGCTAGCTGATCAAAAACCTCGGCTGAGCTTGATTTTCAAAAAATGTTAGTATTATAATGACACATGCGCGTGTTTGACATATATAAAGCCACAACATCAACTTAATGACACTCTTTAATTCTTAAAAAAAAAAAAAAAAAAAAAAAAAACAGGTTTCCTCCCTACAGCGACGATATGTAAATTTGTTCTTTTTACTTATCAAAACTGTACCACAGCAAGAAAAAGTTTGGTTAACACTGTATTAAAGAGAGAGTTCACCCAGAAATGAAAATTTTGTCAGCATTTAACTCGCTTTTCCTCTGCACAAAAGAAAATATTTTGAAGAATGTTGGTAACCAGACAGTTGATGGTAGCCATTGACTTCCATAGTATTTTTCTTTTCCAACTATGGATGTCAGTGACTCCCATAAACTGTTTTTTTTTTTTTTTTTTTTGTTTTGTTTTGTTTTTGTTTTTTGGGTCAGAACACAAATGTACAACACTAAATACAAGTATAAAAAGGGTCTGATCCTGCAAAGCATGTTCGGAGGTAGTCAGAAATGTGTGTGAACACATTGTACTTGTAGTAATGATGTACAGGTGCATCTCAATAAATTAGAATATCATGAAAAAGATTTTTTTTTTTCTGTAATTTAATTCAAAAAGTAAAACTTAAATATATTCTAAATTTATTAGACATAAAGTAAAATATTTCCAGACTTTTTTGTTTTCATTTTGATGATTACAGCTTGCTGCTTATTAAAATAAATTTAAAAAAAATCAGTATCTCAAATTATTAGAATATTTTCTATTAAATTACCATTCTCAGGGTATAAATACTGGGTTTAGGTCAGTAATCCCAACAGCAGTCATGGGGAAGTCTGCTGACTTGACAGTTGTCCAGAAGACGATCATCAAGGCCCTCTACAATGAGGGTAAGTCACAGAGGGTCATTGCTGAAAGAGCTGGCTGTTCGCAGAGTGCTGTGCCAAAGCATATTCATGGAAAGTTGACTGGAAGGAAAAAGTGTGGTACGAAAAGGTGAAAGGAATGACCGCAGGCTTGAGAAGATTGTCAGGCGAAGCCGATTGAAGAACTTAGGAGAGCTTCAAAAGGAGTGGACTGAAGCTGGAGTCAGTGCATCAAGGGCCACCGCACACAGACGTCTTCAGGAAATGGGCTACAACTGTCACATGTCATCTGCTGGTGTTGGTCCACTGTGTTTTCTCAAGTCCACAGTCAACGCAGCCATCTTCCAGGAAATTTTAGAGCACTTCATGCTTCCTTCTGCTGACAAGCTTCATGGAGATGCTGATTTCATTTTCCAGCAGGATTTGGCACCTGCCCACACTGCCAAAGGTACCAAAAGCTGGTTCAATGACCATGGTGTTACTGTGCTTGATTGGCCAGCAAACTCACCTGACCCAAATATTGTCAAGAGGAAGACGAGAGACACCAGACCCAACAATGCAGATGTCCTGAAGGCCGCTATCAAAGCAACCTGAGCTTCCATTACAACTGAGCTGTGCCACACGCTGATTGCCTCCATGCCACGCCGCATTGATGCAGTAATTCATGCAAAAGGAGACCCAACCAAGTATTGAGTGCTTATAAATGAACATACTTTTCAGAAGCCTGACATTTCGGTTTAAAATGTCCTTTTTTTATTGATCTTATGAAGTATTCTAATTTGAGATAGTGAATTGGTGGGTTTTTGTTAAATGTGAGCCAAACTCATCACAATTAAAAGAACCAAAGACTTAAAGTACTTCAGTCTGTGTGCATTGAATTTATTTAATACACGAGTTCCACAATTTGAGTTGAATTACTGAAATAAAAGAACTTTTCCACGACTTTCTAATTTGAGATGCACCTGTGTAGTCAGAGATCCACTCCTCAACATAATCTGATGCATGTTAATACCATGTGTATTTGTTGTTCACACACTGATGTGCATCAGCCTTTATCTCATCTTCAGGACTTCATCCTTCTAAGCATGCTGATATTAGTTGCTCTCCGTTTATATTAGTTCTACATGTGTATGGGGGTTAATTGATCTCAGACATGACTGGGTTGCTTATTGTGCATTTCATATGGAAACTTAATCAAGCCTGGCAGGTTTGCAATGCATCTTGGCAGACTGAAATGGCTGATATGTCCTCTCTTCAGTCTGTAATATACACACTTTTCATGCATGTATACACATAAACATATGAATACTGAATTTAGGTTCACTGATCATTGTCAGATATGTTGTGTCTGCAAATCTGGCTCCATTGACTAGAGAATATATTGACTCATAAAGCAGTGTGTTTGTGTGTGTGTGGTGGTCAGGTTTTGCATTGTCGGGAATGATAGAAGAGAAACAGCTTCATAAACATACCAAATAATGTCTTCATGACAATGATAGCAGCTGGAGCTGGGCTGACTGTGAACTCAGTGTGTTAATTCAAGCTTAAATTGTTCAGATGGTATGAAAATTAAGGGGGGGTCAGGGGGGTATGATTAAATTTGTTTATTTTTTAACACATATGGTATGTGTTGGTTCAGTAGCATTTTAGTGATATTTGTATATGTATCTCTGTGTGTGTTTAAAATCAAAAATGACAAAATAGTAATTTGCTAATTTAATAATAAATAAAATATAAATAGTTAATTTAATACAGTTCTAACAAATTAATGTTAATGAACATATATTTAATTTATTAAAATAATTATTTGAAAGAATTGTAAAATAAACAACAATTATAATAATATAGTTGCAATCAGCAATTGACATTTCACAAAGACCCCCCCCCCCTTAGTTACTATTGCTTTGTCCGACAAGCCATGGTGCTGTCACGCCACACAGATGTGAAAAATACATCGCGGAGCAAAGAGGACACTGACAACATGTCGACAGACAAGACAAAGCAGGTTTCGAACTGTGTAGTTTAAGAAATTCGAACAATAAAAACCGTTTTGTGGCTCTTTAATGTGTCGTGACAGATTGCTGTAGCGCCTCGGCTCAAGAGGCTCGTAAACCAATCATCTCTTCCTACTAGTTCATTTATAGCATCAAATAAACATGAATGAACATGAGAAGGAATGTTGTTTCAAATGTGATCAAAATTAATGAGGTATGGTCAGAGTGAGGTGATAATGACACTTGCAAAGTTTGGTGTCAATATGTGAAAGCAGTCTCAGAGTTTGGCTGACTATAGCAAATTGGCATCAATGTTCTCAGCATGACCCACAGAATTACAATAGGCCACATTTATATGAAGCTATTAGCATTTAAAAAAAAAAAAAAAAAAAAAAAAAAAAAAATATATATATATATATATATATATATATATATATATATATATATATAACATTTGACCACAAGGAGGTGCTGTCTCAACCTTTTGAGTACCTTCAGAGCATGGTGCCTATGGCACATACTGAGTTTTGTAATGGTACACCAATTCATTAATAAAATATAGAATTTTTATCATAATACTGTATTGTAGTTAATGCAATTTCATGTTTTGTTTAATTATAGCGCCACCAAGAGGCACAATCACACCACTTTTTTATGTGTCCACAGAGTGAGCCCATACATGTGTGTCAAATTTGGTGAAAATATCTCATTTTGACATTTATAGACATTTATATGTATGAGATCATAAAAAAATCACCCATGGACGACTTTGTTTTTATTTTTTTGCCACTTCCTATCAAAATTTTGACATTAGGGTTGAAATGTTTAGTTAACCAGCTTGGGTTCCGTGTTTCCTACACTGGTTTCGTCTCGATCGTACTAACGGTTTCTAAGATATTCGCAATTATTTTTTAAGAGCTAAATCACCACAACACACAAACCATAGGGCGAAACCTAGCATGTTTGGTATTGTTTGACTCGGCAAGGATTCAGGAGCCTAATGATATGACTCGTGAAAATAAGCCAACCACATCAAAAGTTATAAGCGTATAAATATTTTTTTCCCCACTAGGTGGCGCTGGTCCGAAACTTCTCAGGCTCCTTCAGGGCATTGTGCTGATGACCCATACCGAGTTTCGTAATGATACGCTAACGCGTTCATAAAATACAGCATTTTAGCACAAAATTCAAAATGGCCGATATGGGAAAATTGGATATCATTCGACACTGAATCTAACGAGACCAAATTGATTGATATGATTTTTGGACAAATCCATCAGAAGTTATAAGCAAAAATAGCCCCGTATCTCCGGACCAGTAGGTTGCGCTGCGCCGGAACACTGCATGTCATGCTTGTGATGACGTACCAAGTTTGGTCTGAATACGAAAAAGTGTTCTGGAGATATAGCCTCAAATCTGATTTGGTGAGCTTTTTGCCGAATTCATTTGTTCAGTTTTTGAGAATAGATGGTTCTATCAAAAGGTTTTTGATAACTTTTTGTTGGCGTGGTCTGAAGATAATCTGGTTACATTTTCATGAGAATCAGAGTAATGGCCTAGGAGGAGTTCAAAAAAGTATTTTTTTTTTGGAAAAATCAAAATGGCAGGAAAATTTTCATGACGGAAAATTACGTCATAGGGTGCAATCGAATCATCTTGAGCCAAGAAATCAGAAGAAAAAAAGAATTTTGTTTCTAGCCCTTTTGACTCAAAAGTTAGTAGCATAAACATTAGTGAAATTTTGGACAGGTGGTGGCGCTAGAGGGATTGAGTTACTCAAAGGTGCTTTCAAGTCCTGTTTAACCACAGGAGTTAGGGGATGGAAAATTGGCTTAGTATAAAAATAATACAAGTCAATGGAAAATCTTCATCATGATAGAAAAGCTGGCATGTAAGCATGTATGGTTGTGACTTGTGTGCACAGGTGACAAATGTCTAAGTTAGTCAGGCATGGAATCAGAGACCTGCTGTGCTGTAGGTCACATATAGAGACCAACATCTGATCTCTCTCTTTGTTCTGTCCCACACACACACACACACACACACACAGAGATGAGTCATTTAGACTGGGTTGTCATCTCTCAACAGCTCATTGTGATGTCTTTGAGTTATTCTGACTGTGACAGGTTTGGGCTTGTTATAGTTAATATACAGGCAACACATGAAATGAAATGAATTATTCAAGAACACAAAAACTGCCGGCCTGTTTATGAGCTATAGCGTCTCTGCTCTCATTTCTATCAGACAGGGCTCTACAAAGCAAATCTGTCTCTTAATCACATGCTTCACATTTAATGGGTGCATTGAGGTGTGAGTGATGTGAAAGATTGAAAATGTGTTATTCTACGGGAAGTTGTCAGTGTCCAAAGATGGCGCAGAAAAAGTTTAAATGAGCAGCTGTCTGATTTGTGTTGTCCCAAAAGAATCATTGTGCTTTTAACTCAGTCAATAATATGAGAATCTCTGTGATACAGAGAGAAATCATGAGAATCTTTTCATTAGGATGAAGCTTTCAGAAAATGTGACGGAAGAGAGATCACTGGAGACTAGAAGTATGAAATGATTTGGTTGCAATGACCTTATTGTGAAGAGCTTCTGAATATACTTGTGTGAGAGTGTGCACCAAGATGGGGGGCTTCACTTTGTGCTCATTGACAAGATTTTAGTACAGCAGTTTTGAATGAGATAACAATCACAGTGTGCCCAGAATCTTCAGTAAAACATGATGACATCACCACCACCATAATTACTTTTTTATTTTATTTTTTATTTTATTTTTATTACCAAAAACAATAATGTTGTGAATTATTATTATTATTATTATTATTATTATTATTATTGTTGTTGTGAATGCCCAATAATGGTGAAAAAAGATTTTTGATGTTGGTATGACATTATTTTAGTTGTGTCTGTGCAATCTGGAAAAGATGTATTTTAACATTGAAAAAATGATGTGCTGTACCTTAAATTACTGTGTGAAAGGAAAGTGTTGTTGTATAACAATCCTGGTGTTATTTTGACAGAATAAAACTTATGCTGTGTATGTGTGCCACAGGCTACAGTGAATAATCAGGGAGTGATAGAAAAAGAGTGAGAGTCTTTGAACAAGTACGCCTCTCCCTACAGTTCCAGGACCTCTCCACTTTAGACACCTGAAGAATGCCCACTTCAGAAGGTGTGAAACATCAAAGATTCTTTTCAGTCACACACACACACACACACACACACACACACACACACACACACACACACACACACACACACACACACACACACACACACACACCGCTTCATTCTCCCTCTCTCTCACAGACACTGGCAAATATTCTTGCATTGCTGTGACATTTTTCCTTCCCTGCGTTGGCAAAAAGTACAAAAAGAAATCATAACAAAGGAGATTGAGAGAGCATGCTAGGACACTGAAACATTTTTTTTTTTTTTTTTTTTTTTTTTGTGGTCAGCAGAGCAGTTTGGACTAATACGACTTTGAAAGGCACTGCAAATCGAGTATGTGGAGATGCATAGCATTGCACATATGTCTTATTACAGGAATTACACTTTAAGGCTGGCACTCTGTGGCTAAATCTATCCTAGATCCGAACACTGCTGTGCCTTACCTGTAGAGCTACCTACAGAAGCTACACTATATTGCCAAAAGTTTTGGGACGGCAGCCTTTACGTGCAAATGAACTTTAATGACATCCCATTCTTAATCCATAGGGTTTAATATGGAGTTGGCCCACCCTTTGCAGCTATAACAGCTTCAACTCTTCTGGGAAGGCTTGAAATTGTTGGGAGCATGGAATTTTCTATAAATGTATTGGTATGCTGAAGCATTAAGAGTTCCTTTCACTGTAAGAAAGGGGCCAAGCCCAACCCCTGAAAAACAACCCCACACCATAATCCTCCCCTCCACAAAACTTTACACTTGGCACAATTCAGTTAGGCAAGTACCATTCTCCTGGCAACCGCCAAACCCAGACTCGTCCATCGGATGACCAGACAGAGAAGTGCGATTCGTCACTCAAGAGAATACATCTCCACTGCTCTAGAGTCCAGTGGTGGCGTGCTTTACACCACTGCATCTGACGCTTTGCATTGCCCTTGGTGATGTAAGGCTTGGATGCAGCTGCTCGGCCAAGGAAATCCATTCCATGAAGCACTCTACACACTGTTCTTGAGCTAATCTGAAGGCCACACGAAGTTTGGAGGTCTGTAGCTATTGACTCTGCAGAAAGTTGGTGACTTCTGAGCACTGTGCGCCTCAGCATGCGCTGACCCTGCTCTGATTTTACATGGCCTACCACTCCGTGGCTGAGTTGCTGTTGTTCCCAATTGCTTCCACTTTGTTATGATACCACTAACAGTTGACTGTAGGATATTTAATAGTGAGGAAATTTCACGAATGGACTTATTGCACAGGTGGCAACCTGTCACGGTACCACACTTGAGCTCCTGAGATCGACCTATTCTTTCGCAAATGTTTGTAGAAGCAGTGTGCGTGCCTAGGTGCTTGATTTTATACATCTGTTGCCATGGAAGTGATTGGAACACCTGAATTCAATGATTTGGAGGGGTGTCCCAGTACTTTCGGCAATATAATGTATATTCGGACCCATTAGAGTTATAACTGGACATTAAAAGGCCCCCAGGGATCTCAAAATCTTGAGAGTGAAGCAGTTAGTTTTTTGGAATGGGCGATAATTGTCATGTAGACTACAGAAAGTTCTTGTTTTAAACTGACACTTTAACAATGTTATCTACTGATGGCAATTCAAAGCTCCAATAATGTTTAGGTTGTGTCAGATATCACTATACCATGATTCCTTATGGCCATAATATTAGGGTCAATACTGAATGTAAAACTGTCATCACTGTGTATATAGACATAGGTCTCTGAATGATGCCGTTTGACTTACAGCAGTGAGAGACACTATTTTCACAATGGGCCTTTCTCCTGAGAAACAAATGAAAATGTTTCATAAGTGACCAGAAGGGGGCATTGTGGGTCTATAGCATATTTTGTATCTGAATCTCTTGATAAATGGCAATGTGCTGATGAAACCAAATGATAACTCAACAGTGCCAGCCGCCATGACAGAATAGATGCTGTCTAAAAGGTGTATGTGAGGAGAGGAAAGAACATGATTGAGTTGAATAGAGGAATTGAGTGAGTTCTGGTTAAGTGAGTATTGGCGTAAGCGTGTCAGTGTGTGAGGGTGGCCTGCCGTTAAATGATTCTTCTATTCCTAAACTGAGTTTTTTGGCAATTACTGCCTTTCAGGATTATGGGTGTGCTCAAATGTCAGAGTTTCTCTTTTGGGTGGGATTCCAAAGCACTGTCCAATTCTAGTGTTTGAGGAGCCAGTGGATGGCATGCTGGACATAGATAGGAGATAGTCCAGCCCTCATTTAGTCATTCATGATGCTCACTGCATGTCTCTCAGCCAGTATGATGGGCTCTTTGTGTATGAATGATCTAGCTGTACTTCTGGAAAGGAAATTGCTGAAAAAGTTCCGTAGAATTAGCTCAATGGCTCCCTAGAAGCTGCGCTGGAGTTGTCAGTTTTGTTTTATTGAAGGTATTTTCTCTAAGTAAAAACAATTTGGGGAGAAAAGAGAATAACTGGGACAAATGTTGACATTGAGGTTAAAGAGCTTAAATAATGTGTAAAAATGGCATATCTCGAATAATTTGGTCTTGAAACTATTTGATGAGAAATGCTTGAGTTAATATTGACATTTCTGCCATTTTAATGCAGACTTTGGGATCTTGGAAAAATCTGAGCACAGTTTATGTCAAAGTTGTGGTATCTTTGTAAACTCCAGAGAAGACACAAGTGACATTATCTAGGTATTTTTTTCTTGAGAAAAATCTTAGAAGATGCTTAAGTAAAGGTTTACATTTGATCTCCATTTAATCTAAATGCTGTATGAAAAATGCAGTCTAAGAGAAGCATTATAATCTCATTGGTGTTTTTTCCTTTCTTTCCTATTTGTTAAAAAATTCATAATATATTGGTACCATATCAGTTATCTACACATATTAACATATTAGTTAATAAAATTGGCACCTGTGGTTGCCAGAACAATTCTGTAAACATACAGTAAAAATGTAAACACATCTATTTTTTTCGTATATAATACAGGAACTTACCGTTTACATTAAACAGCTTTTTAGCTGTTGAATTTTTACAGTTAAAATGACAGTTATTCTTTAAAAACTAATTATTTAATAACATTTGTTTTTATTCTAGTAGTTTTATTATTTTTTATGGCATTTTTATAGAATTTTAGCATTGGCCATTAATTAGTTATCTGCGATTTAATATGAAAATTATTTGTCAACTATAAATGATTCATCTACCTAAAATTATTTATCACTTGTTAAATGTTTTATTTTTAAGTTAGTTTTTTTAGGGTTAGTCAATAGTAATTCATCCATTCTCCAAACCGCTTATCCTCTCCAGGGTTGCAGGGATGCTGAAGTCCAGTGAAGTCCAGTGTCACAGGTGAGGAAAACTTTGGACAGATGGCCAGTCCATCACAAGGCTCACACACACATTTGCAGTACCATTCACACCTACGGACAGTTTAGTGTCTCCTGTTCACCTACGATGCAGGTTTTTGGATTGTAGAAGAAACTGGTGCACCCGGAGGAAACCCACGCAGACACGGGGAGAACGTGCAAGCTCCACACAGAAAACGCCTTCGTTGCTCAGCCGGGACTTGAACCGGGAAGACCTTCCTGCTGAGACAACAGTTCTACCCACTGAGCCACCGTGGGTACCCCTAATACTAATTTTATTATGCTTAATTGAAGAACAGCAGAAATCTATAAAAAGTCTCCATTTAGTGAGGTAAAATAAGGTTTTCTGTACATTTTCCTAGATTGAACAGTTGAAATGGTGTCATAACTATGAGACAGATGTACACACAAAAGAGCATTTCTGACCATATGTGTGAGTTTTGTGCATATGTCAGAGAATGAGGGAGAAAATAGTCTGGTTTTGCTTTGAATCTCTCTTTGTTCAGCTACACAGCTTGGCATCTTTTCACACAGCTTGATCTGATCATCTCAGGGAACTCACAATTCACAATGTGTGACATTTCGACACAATGCACGACAATAGATGAAAGTCAACGTGTAAAACAGTTCCAAATGATTACAGACAATATAACTGCTTCTGAATATATTCCACGACATTTGACATACTGCTAAAAACATCTAGCTGCAAACCTCTTTGAATTCACCACCCAACCACAAAGCTTTGCTTCAAATTGCACCCTTGTGTCACCTGTCTGAATTTATCCCTTCAAATCCGTCAGTTGATTCTTTCTTTCTATTTCCTCTTCTCTGCATTTCTCTCCAGCCTCTTTGCCCTTGTCCTTCTGGCCTTTGCACTGTAGGTCCGTGGGGCTGCTCATGGTGCAAAGCATCTGTCATGGACTAGAGGTGGGCCAACCTAACATGTTCTCTGGGTCTGGCCCTGCTGTAGTGGGCAGAAAGTAGCATCTCACCTGCCCTGCCCTGCCCACGCTCTTTCTCTCAGACTGAATGGTCGTTACACTAGCAGGTAGAGAGACCTAGAGCAAATGTTCCTCCATCTCTTCATTAAGAGAAAATGAGCTTTTTATTCTCTAAGGATTGTGACCCTGCTGAGGAGATGTCCCTGAAATGCCAAGTCCCGTGTAATAGAGCTATAGCAAAACACATTCTCGTTTGGTGTCTCTTTCTTCCTTGCGCTCTCTCCATTCCTTTTGTGCTCCCACTGGCCTTCTCAGCCTCTAACCCCTGAGTGAGTTTAATTGCTGCTTTCCTGTTAAACTGCCAAAGCCTGAGGGGATGGAAAGAGAATAAAGAGAAATGATAATAGAGATAATCATAAAGAGCAACGCAAGGGAAGAGAACTCCGACTGTTTATGGGCTGCTGAGGAGCGTCATGAACTAATTTACACTATAAACACTTCTTGGGCTCCACTCTCTTTTTCATTGTATCGATGCGTTATTGTGCTGCTTACACAAATGCCTCAGACGGTTTTTTGAAAATGCTGGAACCTGGTCGGGCGAAGCTCCAAAGCAGCATTTAATTAGTGATGTTTTATGGGCTGTCTTGCCTCGTGCAGAAGACACAGGTAAAAAGCTCTCAGGGCTTGATGAATGGCAAGGTTATCCGAGGAGCTCTTTTATTATCTGAGGTAAATCTGCTATTGGAGATGAGAATAAAAACACATGCTTGCTTGTGTTTCACAGTGGTATCCACAACTAATATATCAAGGATGGAAAGATTACAGATGCTCTTGCATAGTAGATGTAAAAATGAATAATTGGGGATAATGCTAGATTGATATTAAAAATAAATAGCTTGGACTTTTATATATATATGAGAATCCAAAGCTGTATTGATGTTATTAGCTGGTTTAAGGTGGCCTAGATGGTCGCCAGCTGGTTTTAGATGGTTGCCTAAAATGAAAATTCTGTCATCTACTCATTCATGCCAGTAGGATTTTCCCCCCACTGTGGAACATAAAAGAAGATGTGTAAGAATGTCCATACATGCTGCCCTTTTTTCAGCAAAAATGGACAGTGACCAGGGGGCTGTATGCTGCAAAAAGACACAAAATCACCATGAAAGTACATTGTCCAAAATATCTTCTTTATTGTTCCATGGAAGAAAGAAAAATCATACGGAATTCAAATGAC
Source organism: Megalobrama amblycephala (assembly GCF_018812025.1). NCBI lineage: Eukaryota > Metazoa > Chordata > Actinopteri > Cypriniformes > Xenocyprididae > Megalobrama > Megalobrama amblycephala. The sequence continues at coordinate 16,436,787 of NC_063066.1, read as the reverse complement.
ACAAGAGCAAGAAAATTGGTAGATTTTTTGGGTGAACTGTTCTTTTAATGTTACAAAGATTTGGAAGTATGCATCACAATAACTTTGAATATAAATGTGATGAGGGAACGGCGCGAGGCCGGTGATAATGAGTGTCAGCTGCACGTTGCACCGGTCTTGAGTCTCTCACAGAGGAGCTCCAGAAGCATAAAAGGGGAGCGACGACAGTGAAGGACGAGAGAGGACCAGGCCTGGACTTTACTTTATGTTTTATTATGTTTGTGTGGCCGGCAGACGTCCATGAGGGCATTACTTTCCTTTTGTTCTTTGTTTATTTTATACATTAATGTTTGTTTAAACGTTCTCCGGTTCCCGCCTCCTCCTTCCCGTACATACGAACTGAGTTACAATATATAAGATCTTTTTTGTATAAATTCTAATTGAAAGCAGTGTACTTTTTGGAAACATAACAAGCACAGGTTTAAATCAGCCTGTTTCAGAGCCCCGAGACCTGCACTGACTATTTTTATATCTCCTTTGTATATTTGCCACTTAATGCCAGAAATGGCACTTGCTTTGGAGTAAAGAAAATCTGTTCAAAGCAGAGAGATATTGCATGTATCATAGTAGCCAAATGTTGAGAAATCATCTACTTCTGGCTTAATATGGAGGATTCGGCTTAAGGTGCCAATTTCTTTCTTAACACCTCTATTTGTATACTTTGAATGTGTTAGCTCAGTTTATTTAGAACAACAGTGTAAAGGTTTAACTTCATAGAAAAAAACAGTTCAGTGGCAGTAACATGCTAGAATACACTTGCATTTACTGCAAACACTCACTTGGCCAGGGGGTCCTGTTCCTGCGATATTGCTCAGTAGTAAACGTAATCTTGTGAACATCGCTGAATAAACCTCGCTGTGAGTCGTCTCCCTGTCTTTACTCCCTCTGGCAGTTCATTTTACATTTTATTATGCCTCATAAACAGAGCGAAATGAAAACTCGTTCCACGTGTGAGCATCTATGAGTAACAAACAATGCGATAGGCTGATTTGATGGCCTGAGTGATTGATTTAGAGGAAGGCAAATTAGTCTCGCGGGATGTGTATGAGTTCGGGTCACCTGCTCTCGCTGCATGAGATGGTGGGATATATTTAGAATATGGAATGATTGATTCTGGCTTTCATTAGGTTTATGTTTATGTTTGGATGCTGCATATGCAGATACGCTTCACATGTTGGTCATACGAGAGCAGAAACTGTTTTTAGAGAATGTGTGTGCCTTTTCTCCCATCACCTATAAATAAATAATGCCTTTCTCCTGGCTCAAGAAATCAGCTTTGACATATATGCTTAATCACTGAAATATGCAAATCAACTGAATACCGGAGGCTTTATGTTCTTGAAATTATTATAAGGGGTCGTGAAAATGAGTGTGTGTGTGTGATAGAGAGTTGGAGAATGAGATCTAGGCTTAAAAAAGAGGGGGATCTGAAAGAAATAAGCTTGAAATGGGATTCATTTAAATAGACCTCACTAATTTTGTCCAACATTAATTTGAGCTATTTAAATCATGTTAGTGTGCCAATTAGCTGACCTAATCTAAGCTAGCTGAAACGCCTGCCATGATTGCCGAGTTATTTGTGTATCTGTTAGTAACTCTAATTCATTCTGACTTCTCTTGGCTGTGAAGACGGGCCTCCACACACACACACATATACGCTGTCAAGCATTAATTGGCCCCCGCTAATCATTTATGAGCACTAAGTTCATTATTTTCGGTAAGTCGCCATGCCGTCCACACCTCTAAGCATGCATGACTGCTTTAAACACTCTTGGTCACAAGCCACAACAGAAGATATTAAGTGGTTTAACGTGTTAGTGACGCTCTATTTGCGGAGATAACGTTTAGTTATGAGGTGCACAATTCAATTACGGGGAAAGGTACAAAATGCTGGAAAAATCAAATTTGCTCTCCGTGCTAAATGACAGGGATATTTGAACGGTAAGCAGATACAGGCTGTTTGATCTTCACACAGGTTCTGGTGTGTGTTAGATCGTTCCTGCTAATTAAGACTCCTATCAACAGTGTTACTCTGCCTTCTCCTCAGTAATGTGAACAAATATGATTAATGGGAAGAAAGAGGAGAACGAAAGAGTGACTGAATGGGTGGAGAGAGAGACAGAGAGAGCAAAAGAGAGAGAGAAAAAAAGAGTTGCATGGTTTGCCCCTTTCAGTATACTGGTTCTATAAAAAAAAAAAAAAGGAACCTAAATATTTGATTTGTATATTTTACAAATATCTTTTAATGAAATATTTGACTTTCCGTTTCCATTAATGGTTCTTTACTATCAGTGTAATCTGATTTGTGATTACTTTTATATCAAATAAATTATATATCAATTCATTATATACACATTACCATTCCAAGGTTTGGGGCAGTAGGATTTTTAATGTTTTAAAAGAAGTCTCAACAAGACTATATTTATAAAATGTTTACAAAAAATACAGTAAAAACAGTAATATTGTGAATTATTATTATTCTAATTATTATGATTTCAAATAACTACACTCTATTTAAAGCTATTTTAAAATGTAATTTATTCCTGTGATGCAAAGCTGGATTTTCAGCATCATTACTTCAGTCTTCAGTGTCACATGATCCATCAGAAATCATTCTGTTATGCTGATTTGCTGCCCAAGAAACATTTCTTGAAACATTTTACTGCCTAATATTTTTGTGGACACCGTGATGCAATATTTTCAGGATTTTTTGATGAATAAAATGTTCAAAAGAACAGAAGAATTCAAAACAGAAATATTGTTTAACATTATAATTAACATTATATTAGTTATTTAGAATACTTTATACTATATTTCAGACTAATTATTGGTTTGTAAATGTTTAAACACCTTTTCGAGTATTTCTGATTTGTTTTATCTGAAATAATCTCATCACATGGCAACAAATTGTTAAAGGTGGGGAATACAATCAGGTATATAGTGAAGCAAAATCCACCTATGCTCCCAAGAGTGGTGTTGAGTGTAATTCAAAAGTGTTCTGTCTATGAGTCTTTGATTTTAAAAACTCATAATAGTCATCAAGAATAATTAGTCTTTTTTTTTTATTATTATTGTCTCTTTCTTTACTCCCTGGAGAAAACAAAAGTTTACCTGGAAGAGTGCTCACTAAGAGAGAGAACAAATGAATCCTCCGCACCTGTCCTCTTAAAGGTGCCCAAGAATGCTTTTTCACAAGATGTAATATAAGTCTAAGGTGTCTCCTGAATGTGTCTGTGAAGTTTCAGCTCAAAATACCCCATAGATTTTTTTAATTAATTTTTTTAACTGCCTATTTTGGGGCATCATTAACTATACACTGATTTTTTCAGCGCGCCGCCCCTTTAAATCGTGTGCTCCCTGCCACACGAGCTCTCGACTACAGCGCATTTACAAAGTTCACACAGCTAATATAACCCTCAAATGGATCTTTACAAGATGTTCGTCATGCATGCTGTGTGCATACATCGAATCATGTGAGTAAATTATTTATTTTGATGTTTACATTTGATTCTCTATGAGTTTGAGGCTATGCTCTGTGGCTAACGGCTAATGCTACACTGTTGGAGAGATTTATAAAGAATGAAGTTGTGTTTATGCATTATACAGACTGCAAGTGTTTAAAAATGAAAATAGCGACGGCTCTTTTCTCTGTGAATACAGTAAGAAACGATGGTAACTTTAACCTCATTTAACAGTACATTAGCAACATGCTAACGAAACATTTAGAAAGACAATTTACAAATATCACTAAAAATATCATGCTATCATGGATCATGTCAGTTATTATTGCTCCATCTGCCATTTTTCGCTGTTGTTCTTGCTTGCTTACCTTGTCTGTGCACAGATCCAGACGTTAATACAGCCTTTCCTTGTCTAATGCTCGAACATGGGCTGGCATATATGCAAATATTGGGGGCGTACATATTAATGATCACGACTGTTACGTAACAGTCGGTGTTATGTTGAGATCCGCGTGTTTTCCGGAAGTCTTTTAAACAAATGAGATTTACATAAGAAAGAGGAAGCAATGGAGTTTGAAACTCAATGTATGTCTTTTCCATGTACTGAACTCTTGTTATTCAACTATGCCAAGATAAATTCAATTTTTCATTCGAGGGCACCTTTAAGAACCAATCCTCTGGAGAGACTGAAAAAAAAGATACATTTCCTTTGAGTAATATAGTTACAAATTGGATAGTAATTTCCTTTACAGTTTTTCGAAGTACAAACTAGGAACAGGACAGTCATTGTAATAATATCTTGAATAACCTTTAGAAAGAGACAATCATGAAGGAAAACAGAACATTTAAAGAGGGTTATATGTCTGTCTTTTTTTATTCTGTTCTGTTCAAGAAAGTTGGAGGCAAAATAGTTGCCTTCAGGGTTAATTATCACAAAATGATGTTAATTTCTATGTCAAGTGTGATATGGAATACAACCAAATGGTACTATTTTGTACATAGAGACAGATCGGATGATGAAAGAGAATGGTAAAAGGAGTATCGCTCTTCAAAGGGTTTTTCCTTCTAAGTGGTATCAGTGGTATAAATCACTTTCTCTGTTCTGTATTTCAAGTGCATGTCTGCAGAACAAATACGATCTATAATGTAACCGATTCATATGGTTTGTGTATTTTAAATCTGTCTATGCTAGTGAGACCTTGTGACACAATTCACATTCCAGGGAAAAAACTAATACCTACATTCTCTAAAGCTCAGAAAGTCTACCTTTTCTGTCTTCTGTGTTTTCCCCCCTCAGATTGACCTGCATTCTATTTCCATGGGAACAGTTTGCCCACATTGGATCAGCATCCCCAGAAATGGGCAGTTGTGTTTTAGGAGAGCTCTGCCCTGAAGCAGGTATAAGGCTTGATATTGAAATGTTGGATTTAAGCAATGGGAAAAAAAAATTCTATGGTCCACTCGAATCCCCAAGATTCGAAATGGCAGTTGGACCCACAAAGGGATTTTGCTGGCTCTACTGCATAGGTTAGGCAATTTTCTCACAGTAGCTATTGATTTCTGTTTTAAACTGTTTTAATTCTACTGCATAGAATTTCTGTAATTGGTCTGTGAGGCATTAGCAAATAAGAAACTGCTACAACGTCAACAACAAAAATATCTGATTGCCAGAAAATCGACAAATCGACATACCATTCCTCATTGAACAATGACAGTTACTTAAATCAGTGATTAGACTTGCATGAAATAACTGATAATGATCAAAAGGTACAAGTGAGTTCAAGAGAGAAAAACTGTGATTTAATTGACTTGATTTTTTCCCCCTCATGTGCTCTGTGTAAACATGATAAATTTATAGATTTGATGAAAGCAAACAGTCACAGGAGGCTATGTGTTACAGTTTTACCATGGGTAAAGGGCTTTCTTAGTCATGACGTGAAGTGTATATATTGCTTTTTCAAAGATATGTTAAATATACAATTAAGGATTGTCACACAAGCAAGTTCTATTGTTCAGAATAACAGCATTGACCACATGTAATTACAACTGTTGATATTCAGAACAACGCCAGTGTTTTGAATGAATCGATGAAATGATTTAGTGACTCATTCTAAGGACAGTCACTTTTATTGTTCCTGAATGAATCATTGTTTTGAACAGATCAATTGTGTGAATTAGGATAGTCAATTGTATTTTTTCCCAAATGAATAAGTGTGTTGAACAAATCGACTGTGTGAATGATTCAGTTTGGAAGGACATGAGGGTGAGTAATTAATGACACAAATTTCATTTTTAACTAACTCTTTAAAGGTGATAGAGAGGATTTTTCGTCGACTGAGAATCCAAAGACTGTTACTGAGTTTTTGAAATGAGTGCATGCGTAAGAACAACCCCCCTCCTTCACAGCTCATTTCAAAGGAACGCCTCCCAAAACTCGTGCACGAGTATTGGAACACGAGTGTTTACCACTGGCATTCGCTGTGTTGCGTTTTTTGGATTCATTATGTCGGACTCACCGCAGGTAACTCATAATCTGCAGTTGTTACTCCTGTCTCCTGACAAAAACACTGCATGCGGCGCCTGTGGAGTGTGGAAAGTTACTGGAGCGCGCAGCCGCGCTCGTCTCACAAGGAACATCACGGCAGTGATTGACAAGCCAGAGGGCCAATCCGCGCACGTCTCTCACAAGGAACGTCACGGCAGTGATTGACAAGCCAGAGGGCCAATCGTTTACGCGATGATCGCATAAACGATTGGCTGATGTTTTTAAGGCCCTACCTCGTGCACAGATGATGTATATTATTACTTTCAGTGCACCTAATAAATAGTCTTTTATCAGTTAGTAAAGACAGTTTCAAGTAATATTGCAAAAATGTATAAAACAAAACATCCTCTTTAGCACCTTTAAGTGTGCATCCACTAGATATTTTACCAGCCCATACGGCCATGGGAGAGGATTTGTGAATTGCAGTAGTGACACAACTGACACTGGTAGGTCACATGCAGGGCCGGCGCGTGCTGCCTAGGGCGGCAACACAGTCAGGGCAGCAAGAAAGAGAGGGATTTCGTTTTTAATTTAATTAATGTATTTTTTATTTTTTTGGACATTCGTTTGGAATTATTTCACTTATATCAAAAAGTTATCATCTGATTAGTTATTCTAAATCTAAATTATATTTCCTTTATTCTACCAAGTAGCTGCCAATACCCGCCCGCCCCAACCAAGAGCTGCATATGGGTCTATCCAAAGAATACACACTAACAAGAAGCGACACTCAATAGAACTTTTCATTGCAACACCCCAGCAGCAGCCCTGCGTTTCTGCCATTTGGGGGTGCTTTGTTTTTTTTAAAAAAAAAAAAAAAGAAAAGAAAAAGAAAGCTGAAATCCAACCTGAATGAGGACAACACAGAATAAAATACTATCACTAGTGATCATCAAATCCTTTTAACAGTTTATTTTACAGGCTTTGTGTAAGCCTTCCATTTTTTTCACAAAACTATTTTGCTCTCTAGAAATTCAGTCAGTTTGGGTTAAAATTCTTTAAAAGATCTAGTATTAGCATTAGGCTTATACACTGAATTAATACCAACATATGACATTAAATTAAGGACATGCATCAGAAAAATTGGGAATGTTGGACAATAAATATATGACTATAACAGCTTGATTTTGCAGTGTTGTCTAATGTCCGTTAAAGAAAAAGTGTCCAAAAGTGTGAATTATGCGATAACGGACACAGCAATGCATTATATATATACTATTACTCCACTAGGTCTGAAATATATTGTTCGCTGCAAACATGATGATTTATTAATTATTAATTTACTATTAATAAATGTGTAAAGTTGCATAAAATGGAAATACTCAAAGTAGGCTAACTACGTTACCTCAGACGGTTTAATGGTTGGATTCCACAACTGGTAAATTAAAACTATAAGACAATACAACATTTACTGTAGGTGCCATAAAATTTACTGATGATTTCATTTGAAAAATGTTCTTTTGCGCTTCTGATTTGGCAGTGAAATTCGCCGATTTTGGGTGCGTAAGATATGAAAGATTCTATGGTCCAGTTAGTATTTTCACCCCATAATGACGGCCGCGCTACCGGAGCGCCATCTAGTGGCCGTTTCCCAAAAAGCATCGGAGTGTGGCTTCTTGGGTTCTATACTCTTTGGTCTATCTGTTGATTTCGCAATGGTGAATCAGAGGGGTTTAATTTAGCACTGAACAAAAACAAAACGTTTTGAGCGGTGAGTGGACTCTGAGTTAGATCTTAGATCGGGCCCAACAAATCAAGCCCGACCCTACCCGAGCCCGAGCACGTTGTGTCCGAGCCCGGCCCGGCCCGACACGTCCACTGTAATTATGAGCCCGAGCCCGATTTAAACCCGACCATTTTTAATATGTGGGCCGTTATAACCAGGGGCGGCGCCACATTTTTTTTTTTTTTTTTAACGCAGGTGCTGCTGTGCTAGATCATAAGCTACAGGGGAGAGCTGCGCAGTTATATAAATTATATAAATACTATTAATAAATGAGCAAAAATTGGCCACTCAATATTAAATATTAAATTAGGCTATTTTAATTATAATAAAGTTTTAATTTTATTAAATTGAACAAGCACAACATTCAGCATTCAATCAAATATTCTTAAAGATTAATTATTATTAATAATGTTACTTCAACCTATTGTTATTTTAACATAATATGTGTGTGAGCAACAAGCAAGATGTGCATTTGTAAATTCGGTGACAGCGTGTGTTACGAGTTTCAAATGGTGTAAGTGTGTCCGTGGCGCGCCAGCGCCTCCATGTCAATATTATATTGTCTGCTATATTGCTTTTTATGTATTAAATCCAGGTAATTGGATGATGAAAAATGTATTAAAATTAAGATACAATTAATACTAAACGAAATTCACTTTAAAGAAAATCTTTCTTCAAAACAAAACTTAACAAACTTGAAACTAAATGTGCTTATTTAATGGCTAAAACACGTAGGCTATAGCTAGACTCTCTTTTTGTACAAATTGCAGCACATTCATTTAATTCTGAATTTTGCATATGTAAGTTGAAAAGCATTTGTTTGTGCATAGTAAAACATATCTGTAACATTTATCAAGTTCATAATTGTGCGTGCATTAATTAATTATTATCTTAATGAATAATACGACAAGGAAGAAGCATGTAAACTGCGTTGTTTGTTTATTAAAACTAGTTTAAAATGTTTCCATACCTCCGATTTTCCTCCAGACTTGCTCAAAGTTAATTCTCCTGTTTTAATTTTTTTCTTTGGTTCTTCAAGCTCCATGTTGTACTTAAGCCTCGTTTCGGCTCCGACAAGGTTTTGTACCGTCTTCTGAGGGGTGTCAACTCACACCAGAAGCATTTCAGAAGTGAAGCGGCTGGATTCGCGAGACCACTAGATTTGCCTGGCAAACATTGTTTTCGTTAATTTTTTCATGTTTTTAATGGCTAAATGGTTATATTTTGTCCGGTTTGATTGCGTTTATTGCTATGCCATACTTTATTTTGCTGTAGCCACAGATGAAGTTAACACACAACAAAAACCAAGAAATTTCAAGTTCGAATCTCTTGTCGTCAGTTTCTGGCATTGTATTAATGTGAAATATGAGCGGGAGTTTACTCAGGGTGATTATTTTGACTTTATTTTGTATTTCAGCTGCGCGTCTTGGACGCGGCGTCCGTCAAAAATAGGCGAGGCGCCTATCTTTAGCGAAGTGGCGCGGTGAGCCGCTTCTGGGACGCTTCTCAAACGCACCGCGGCGCGGCTGGTGTAAACACGAGCATTGACTAGAGTGGCCGCGTATCAGCTCCAGTAGCCGCGTCGCAGCCGTGACGCGCCGCACGCGTGCAGTGTAAACGAGGCTTTAAACGAGGCTTTAAGCTACTGAATAGTACAACACGCACAGCAGGTGTGATGCGTTACGCGTGCGAGACTGCGAGTGCGAGTGGACGAGACGCTGCGCATGACACGTGACGTGCTTTATCAAGGGCCCGACCCGACCCGGCCCGAGGACGGTGGCGGGAAATATCGGCTCGGGCTCGGGCAGAGAATCTAAGCTCTACTCTGAGTTCTACACGCTCACAAATCCTCTCATAATAACAAAGTGTATACATTATGTAAATAAGAGATTCATTGTGCTGACATACTATTCATTTATTATAACAGAACTTTGTGAGATCACGATGAAGTAGCCTAATATGACAGCTTTTTAGTGAATAGAGGGAGCTCTCTTTGCGCGCTTTCTGACATGCCAAATCCCTTAACAGTATGATTATTTTTCTGTTAAAATTAACAGTGGTTTGTGAACGTAGACGCTTTAATAACAAATGATTTATCAGGAGTGTTTATGCTGGGTTGTGTAGGTTGTGCGACGACACGTAAATTTAAACTATAAAAGGAAATGTATGTGTTTTTAAAGGGGAACTTCTCTGCCTTCCCTTGGAGTTCACCAAAGCGGAGGAGAGGCGTAGCTCACCTTTTTGTGTGTGTAATATTTAAATGCGCCATATATTTATAACCTCTATTTATAATGAAGCGCTGTGCATGCACAAGTGACGGGATTTTGAGTATGAGGACCGCTTGCACACTGTCGCTTCGCCACTACTAGAACTACCACCGATTTGCCGGTTTCGTGTGTCTAATTGAAAATGAACTAGAGACTTGTGCTTTGCGGGTCCCGTGTAAAACTGTCTTTATGTCGAAGTAAGCTACTGCCGGCCACTTTTATCAGTGGCCCACCAGGAATTTTCCCGAATCTTACAGGAGATATTCTTACTAGCTATATAATATAATACAGCGTTTGCATTTGCACTTAAAGCTGCTGTCCGCAATTTTTCCTCTTTGTCGCCATCTTTGTTTGAAACATGCGATTGCAGTCCAGTCATATCCATATCCATATCATGTCCAGTCGGCACAGCTAGTCAGCGCGAATGAATCTAATGTTTGCTGTCAGTCACCGCACCGGTGTGGATACTGTACTTCAGAATCACAGATTCTACATCTTGAAAGTATGACCAATATAAGAATTTTCACTGGAAAATATCATCTGAACAAGTAAGTAACATGTTTGCCACTTTTGTTTTGACCAACTGAGGAAAAAAGCATTAGGCCTACAATAAATCGCGCTGCCAATGATGATTAAATCTAACGATCGCTTAGCTCGGATCATGCCAAACCGTGTAAATTATTATTACTGTTATATTGTTCTCAAATTGTTATTGTTAACAACATCAGCATTGCGTGACTGTGTATTTAGTGTGTATTAGCGTTACCTGTAGATTTCAATTTCTGTAAGGTTAGTCACTCCACAGTCCAAGTCTTTTGCTTTTTGGCTACGGGTGAATCTCCAGTTGTCACTGATGATTGTCATTTGGATCTTTCTGGATTACAATCCGCCATCAAAATTATTAGTTTAATTATTTCAGCTGCTGTGAGAAAAGGCTATAAATGTGCCGCTACCGGCAGCATCCTCACATGATATCACTGACTAGCCTCTCGACGGGTCTCCTTCCTTTGTTTACGGACGTGATGTAATGACGCACAGAGGAACTGCTGCATGCTCGAATTTCCCGCGGAAATCCGCCATGTCGCTCTTATTATAAAACATTATTACAAGCTTACCGTTGTGAATCGAGACAAGATAATTAGATAGTTTTGAACACTGGCTGGTTATGTACTTGATTTTGATTTAGGATAATTTTTAGCCAAAAAAAAGTTGCGGACTACAGCTTTAAGGGTAGTTTTTTACGTTGCAGAATAAAGAAAAAAAAAAAAAGAAATCCGAAAACTTGCTTCTACATGCTTTTATTTTAGTGTAAGTTTATTAATAAATCTATAAACAAAACCTCCAGTCTTTCACATGCATCTCAAAGATCGAGTTTAATTGTGAGTGTGAAGTGGGGGCGGCATGATGGCGTTCTGCCTAGAGCAGCAGTTGAGCTTGTGCTGGCCCTGGTCACATGACAACGGCAAAATTATGTACGTCATAGTAGTTACTTTTTCAAAAGAAGTACTCATATTATGTGAGTTGAGACTGAATGAATCATTGTTTTTGTACGAATTGTTTGAGCTATCGATTCGTTCACTCATAAAGACAGTCTTGTTGCCACCTGTTGGCATAAACATGTAACTTGCAGAGTCAGTGAACCACTAAATTTGAGGACCACAGTTTGATCATTTCAAATTTAATTGAACGGAACAGTTGTAATGGAACAGTTGTTTCTGAACTGAAGCTGTCTTCTTATAATAATTAAGTCTAAAATTAATAATTACACATGCTACATTTTTATTTTGTTTTCTGTTATATTAGTTATGGGGTACTTTGGAAAGGCCTTTCCATTATCCACAAACTCATTTTCTACAAAGACTACAGAAACATGCCCTGTTGCATTCACTGGCATTGCTTTAACGCTGAACACAATGAACCTTGTATTAAAATGTTGTGAAATGCCCTTTTAATGGAAAAGGCTGCTGCGGGTGTTAAACAAACCTCCCTTCAACACCAGCACTCTCTCTAACACATTACATGCTCACCAAAAAGTCGGATCACAGTGTAATTTTATATAATCAAGTATAAAGGGATGCACAGATTCATTTCCTCTTTTCTCTAAATGTAGTTTAGAATTACAATCCAGCAAGACATTATATCAAGCTTTATCAGGCGAAGACTGAACTAATGGACTCAACTTTTAATTTTCGCACAACAGCTGTATTTGTTTTTTATTGACACGAGACAAAGGGTTAACAATAGATGTATCAAGGAAATCGCCCACATATGACATTAGGTCCACTTTTAAAATAGTCTTACGCCTGGCCGTGTTCCTCTGAAGTCTCATGCGAGTGCCTGGTGCATGGTCTCGCTTCTAAATATTCTCTTTTGCCAGGAGCGTGCGCAGCTCGGATATGAAAGCATGGCATGGCATCTTCTTGAACCAAATGATAAAAGAGTGCCACTGCAAAAACCCAGAGGGCCTCCAATGCTTTCATTTAGTGAAGGGGCAGCCGAAGCAGAATCTATCATTAATGAAGAATGAAGTAGAGGAAAAGATCTCTTCTAAATTTACAGGTCTAATAAGATATGCTTCAACAGTTATAATAAAGTAGGGTCAAAGTTGCTGCTTTTATGAATTTTTTACTTGTGTTTATTTATTTAAAGCAAGTTCAACTTGGTTTAACAAACTATTTCACAGGCATTTTTATAGCGTTTATACACTGATGATCTCATCAGTACATCCTGTTCAGCTTTTGGCTTTCAGCTTTTATATTAGTAAATCTATAAAATTATTTAGTGCGGATATGTGACAGATGTTGCAGTCCAAATATCAACGAGTTTTCCTGGTATATTTTTTCAGCAGATATAGTTAATAGTATAACAAATATAGTTTATTACTGTCATTGCAACCTGCGTCATTTGAGATAATGCGAGTGTTCGTTTGCCCATAATCTCTCTCTCTCTCTCTCTCTCTCTCTCTCTCTCTCTCTAAGTGTGTGTGTAATTTTAGTATGTCCTCATTAAGTAGCGGTGGCTGTGCTGGGTCAGGGCTGCTGGCCTCATTTAAAATCTAAATGCTCAACATTTCTCCTTTCTCTCTCGCGCTCCCCGTCTCATTCTCATTTAAATTTTTCTTGTCTTATTTCATTTTCCTCCCCGATGTATCCATTCCAATTAACACCATCTTCATTATCTACCTTGTATCTCTTTCTCTCTTTCTCTCCTATTCTGTTTCTGCCAACCTGTTACACTCTCTCTGTCTAATTTTTTTTCCTTCTTTGTCTTTAGACTATAGGCAATTTTTACTTGAGTGAAGAATTCTCTTTCTATTTTATAGAGATACTATTTATCTTATAGCCCGCAGGGAATCAAACACCTACATGAATTCCGCTCTGTGCGATAAACTTCTTAATAAGGATAAAAAGGTTTGACACATTATGCTTTTCTGCATTAGCACAACACAGTAAACACAGTAACTGAATACAAAAAAAAAAAAAATATATATATATATATATATATATATTTTTTTTTTTTTTCTGTGTATGAAGAAACCTCTTAATGGAACAAAATAATTGAAGTGTAAAGAGCATGGGTTGGGAGGGAAAAAAATGAAAATGGCATGATAAAAAAAGAAAAAGAAAAAGAGAGGCAACGCAGGTGATTTAGCTGAATGCCGTTTAGTGCTTTTTATGAAAAGTAACTGTTTTGACAATCACCGCACAGATGTTTGAATTCTAAAAAGTGGCATGCAAATGACAGAAATCCAGAGAGATGCAGTGCAGGTTTGAGTTTCTGTAATGGCCACAAACTACAGAATGAATGAGTAGTGGTATGCTGAACAGATTTAAAGGATTAGTTCACCTAAAAATGAACATTTTGTCATTAAATTCTCACCCTCATATCGTTCCAAACCCGTAAGACATTATTTCATCTTCTGAACACAAATGAAGATCTTTTTATGAAATCCGAGAGCTTAATTGACAACCTATGTAACTTTGACAAACTACCACTTTCGAGCCCCAGAAAGGTAGAAATCATAAAAGTACTGACTCAATTTTTTTTCTTACCACTTTATTTACAAAATATTAATCTCCAATGTGCTTTCTCGATGCATGCGCGTTGTGTTGTCGCCTGAACACTTGGAGATTCATATTTTAATTCCTTCAAATTAATACAGTACATTGTGCCCTATATTTATGGTTTATTTTTTTTAGACCGTAGTTGCGTAGCCTGTCAATGGAGGGACAAAAAGCTCTCAGATTTCATCAAAAAGATCTTCATTTGTGTTCTGAAGATGAACGAATGTCTTATGGTGCGTTCACACCGGACGCAAATGAAGCGGTATAAGCGCGAGTGATTTACATGTTAAGTCAATGCAAAGACGCGAATTGACATCCTGCGGCGCGAATGACGCAAGTTGAAAAATCTGAACTTTGGCGAATTTCCGCGCCGCGTTAACCAATCAGGAGCTTGCTCTAGTAGTGACGTGACGTAGCGAGCTGAGGCAGAAATTCGAAACAACAATGGAGGACAAAATCATCGTCGCTATACATCTTCATACATTTATAGAAACAGAAATAAAAAGGATCGTGTTTGAAAGAAAGTGTGTGAGGATGTCGGACAATCTTAGAAGTTGTAAAAAACGGCCTTTACTCAATTTGAGCTATATATATATATATATATATATATATACATATTAAGACTACAAGCCAACTAAAGACGACCAATTGAGCTTATTCGCTGTAATTTACAATTATTTCCCCACTGACAAGTTGTGTTTAATCAGAGGAAGTGTGCAGAAAGCAGTGGGAGAGTCTGGGACACATAAAGGAGCGGGAGAGCCACTCTCATGACGCGAATTCGCGTCTGTTGTGAAGGGATTTTCACGCGCGAATGAAGCGAGTAAACTCAAAATGTTCAAGCGTCCAACTACGCGCGAATAGCGCGATTTATTCGCGCAAGTCGCGTCTGGTGTGACCGCAGCATTATGGATTAGATTGATAAATAGCATTTTAATATTATCGTTATTTTTGAGAAGATTTGCGAATGCGTGAGAGTATCCAGCAAACAAAAAACAAACAGTAGTTTATGCTACATCAGAAGTGGTACTGTAATGAAATAATATGGGACAAACACATTTTGTGCTTTCCTGACATCAGGAAATTTGTTTGAGTAGATAGAGTATAAGTTAATAGATGCATTTGTTTTATGTTTGCAGATGAAGCACCAGCGTACACATTAATATTTCCAAATCAATGCTCCTGACAAGTTTGACTGCACAGATGGCAAAAAGTGGCCAAGATGAATAAGACACTTCAAAAGGTGCCATGTAACGTCAAGAGTGAACAAGAGAGTTGAGGAATTCCAGGTTAGTTCCGATGTATTATTGTTGATGAATATTTTGTGAGAACGTATAATGTCATTTTTGAGAGGCCCAAGTTTAATGGCCATAGACAAGAACATGGAGAGTCAGCAGATACCTTCATACATTAATTTTGGAATTTTTTAATATGTTGTCATTGGCATAAAAGACATGACACTTCCAGAAAAACTCCAACAGGAGCATTAATGGTAAGCAGAAGCATCAGCCAAGTGTAACGGAGTGAGATAGTGAAACAGCAGCAGGATGTTGTAGAGCATTTCTCCACAGACTGAGGAAAAGAGTGATGTTGATGCAGTCTCATGCCCAGTGAAAAGAAAAAAAAAAACAAAAAAAACAAAAACAATAATGCATAAACTCAGGATGGCACACTTATATAACACTAAATGGGGACATTATCTTATTCAAAATAGTTACAAGAGCTGCAGTCACAGCTATTCTCACAAAGCTATTTTAATGTAAGGGATGAGCCTTTGATAGCAGCATAACTTTATGGCTCTAGTAATACTTCGCTACAGGAAGGACAAGTAAAGCAAAAGCACAATCAGTCAACTAGTCTTCATAAAAGTTTCAGTTCTTGGGCCTTACAGCTTGTGTAGTGGATAGATACAGTAAAACTTGCTGAAGAAAAGTTTAGTGAAAATGTCCGGGGTAATAATGCACTCAAAATAATTTTTTGCTGCTTGTTTAATTTAATTTAGACGAGCTAAAGCACCATGGACACTGAACATCTCATTATGTTTAATCCACCTACATTAGTAAAATGGAAGTTGAATTAATCTTTTTGTTTTGGTTTTGTAATCTTTTTGTTTTGTTTTGTACTTGAATCATTTTTGCTGGCATTTTGCTTTTAATTTCCAGCATGCTTTGCATGTGCCTGAATTGAAAGAGTAAATGTTGAAAGTGTTATTTTTTTGAGTAAAGAGAAACCGTTTAATGTTCAGTAATGTTGGAGATTTAGAAGAGGTTCTGTTATGTATGAGCTTTTGCATTGAAGAGTAAAGCTTGTGCATCACTCAGTAAGTAATAACGCCACTAATGCAATTGTTTTGACCTGTCTATTCTTATTTGCACTTCCTATAAAGTAAAAAAACAACAAAGAAATGTTAGATTTAGCACGTGACTATACTGTACACCGATCAGGCATAACATTATGAGCACTGACAGGTGAAGTGAATAACACTGATTATCTCTAGTGGGTGGGATATATTAGGCAGCAAGTGAACATTTTGTCCTCAAAGTTGATGTGTTAGAAGCAGGAAAAATGGGCAAGTGTAAGGATTTGAATGAGTTTGACAAGGGCCAAATTGTGATGGTTAGACGACTGTGTCAGAGCATCTCCAAAACTGCAGCTCTTGTGGGGTGTTCCCGGTCTACAGTGGTCATTATCTATCAAAAGTGGTCCAAGGAAGGAACAGTGGTGAACCGGCGACAGGGTCATGGGCGGCCAAGGCTCAGTGATGCACATGGGGAGCGAAGGCTGGCCCGTGTGGTCCGATCCAACAGACGAGCTACTGTAGCTCAAATTGTTCAAGAAGTTAATGCTGGTTCTGATAGAAAGGTGTCAGAATACAATATAATTGTTGTATATGGGGCTGCATAGCCGTAGACCAGTCATGCTGACCCTGTCCACCCCCGAAAGCGCCAACAGTGGGCACGTGAGCATCAGAACTGGACCATGAAGCAATGGAAGAAGGTGGCCTGGTCTGATGAATCATGTTTTTTTTTTTTTTTTTTTTAATTGTTTGACGCTTACCTGGGGAGCACATGGCACAAAGGATGCACAATGGGAAGAAGGCAAGTCGGCGGAGGCAATGTGATGCTTTGGGAAATGTTCTGCTGGGAAACCTTGGGATCCATGTGGATGTTACTTTGACACGTACCAACTACCTAAGCATTGTTGCAGACCATGGTCACACTTTTATGGATACGGTATTCCCTGGTGGCTGTGGCCTCTTTCAGCAAGATAATCCACCCTGCCACAAAGCAAAAATGGTTCAGGAATGGTTTGAGGAGCATAACAACGAGTTTGAGGTGTTGACTTGGCCTCCAAGTTCGCCAGATCTCAATCCAGTCGAGCATCTGTGGGATGTCCATAGAAAACAAGTCCGATCCATGGAGGCTCCACCTCGCAACTTATAGGACTTAAAGGATCTGCTGCTAACATCTTGGTGCCAGAAACCACAGCACACCTTCAGGGGTCTAGTGGAGTCCATGCCTTGACGGGTCAGGGCTGTTTTGGCAGCAAAAGGAGGACCAACACAATACTAGTAAGGTGGTTATAATGTTATGCCTGATCAGTGTATATGCACAGTGTTAGCTGTTTTCCTTAATGAAGTAGTTAAAGGTATAGTTCACCCAAAAAATTTCTGTCATCATTTAATCAACCTCAAATTGTTCCTGCTGAAAACAAAAGAAGATCTTTTAAAGAATGTTCATTAAATTAACTTAGCTGCTACTTTCCATGCACTTTTTCAGAGGGAAAACTAAAGCATTGGGCATATTCGTCTTCTGTGAACAGTAAGACCTGGCTTCTTTGATTTGATTGGTCATCTCACTCATTTTGACATAGATGACTGAAACAACTGTTGAGACAGAGCAACCTAAAAACCTTTTGTCATCCAAATAACAAACAAAGCTGCATGTAATGGAGTCAAAGTCCCTTACAAGAAAGTCTGTTCACTCGGCGGCCATATTTGCAATGCCTCCGGGCAGCTATTTCGGGCATCCAAGACCAAGTCGTATCTATTTGAATAGGGGATTCCTGAAATCTCAAAAACTGCGCTGTGCTCAGTTTACACTTATTCACTTCACACAAACATTATTGTGTAGTAATTTTAAAGGCTTGTGTTTCATTTTGTGCTATACCCTAGCTCACCTGTTATGCTGCAAAGATGAGAAGTGACTTTATCTGATGAATATTTTTCCTATTATTCGGTGGAATTTGTAGTGCAGCTTTCCCTGCATTTGGCAATGTAATATGTTTTTCCTCAGTAATTTTTGTGTTATCGCACACACAGGCCTAGCTGAAGGTTTGAGTGCCGTGCCGTGTGCTGTGTTGTTACCGAAAGAGCGCGCAAGAGCGAGAACACATGCACAAAACAGTTCTGTTAATAGCCTATATAAATTATATATAAATGTGCTCCCAATCTCGCACGCTCTTTCGGCCACAACACAGCAGCCGGCATGCAAACCTTATATAGTTTATATAGTTTTTCTTAGTAATAAACCCGAACCTGTTACGAACACGAAGCTATTCATGAAACCTCAACCCGACCCAAAACCCACGAGTTCTTCAGGACCCGTCAGGCTCGGGTCGGGTAGCAGATCTCTAGTGCTTCTCACTCGGTGGTGATAACGCCATCGTAGGGGTGATCTGAATCAACTCGTTTGAAGAGACTGCTTTTGATTTATGAAAATTATAAAAAAAAAAAATAAATGAGTGGTGAGTGGATTTTTACCAGGCTGGTTGTTCTTACTGTGGACACACATCGGTGTTCAAACACCTTATAAAAGTGAATTTTGCATAATAGGTCCCCTTTAACTAACATGAACAAAGATTCATATATACTGTAACAAAGGTAATGCTTATTGTTAGTTAATGTTAGGTAATGCATTAAATAACATTAACTATGGGGACCTTATTGTAAAGTATTACAAAAGTTTACTGACCTGAAAGCTTTGAACTGTAGTCTATGCCCATTATGACCACACTGTTATATAAAATTCCATGAAATCTAAGGTAAAAGACCACTAGCTGTGGTTGTGAGAAATTTACCGTGGAGTTCCATACAATGTTGGTGTGAGAATACAGAATTTGTGGACACTGTGTCATGCAGTCACAACTGCGTTCAAAGTGCAAATTGGGGAGAAATGTAAGTGGGAACTAGAGCATATAGAACAAATGAGAGTAATTTAAAGGATAGAATGGCCAAGAGAATTTTGTGCCGGTAAACCCCCCCACCCCAAAAAAATAAAAAATACAATATGCGTTGATCTAACTAAGCTCAATGAGGCAGTGTACAGAGAGCTGCATAATATTATCATCAGCAGCACAATTACTGGCTCAGTGGAATGAAGCAACTTTTTATGAACAATTGTTTTTTGTTTGTTTCTTTTTTCAATTTAGATGCACAGTCCTGCTTAGATGCACAGTCCTGCTTCTGGCAGATTCTTCTGGCACACCATTTGGCTCTGCTCTTACCCTTTGGCATCAGCTCTAGTCCAGAGCTCTTCCAGAGATGCATGTCTCAACTCTTAGATGGACTAACAGGGGTGACTTGCCATGCGGATGATTTGTTAGTTTGTGTGAAAAGATAAATCCCAACATGATGAACGGCTTACACTGGTCCTGTCATGACTTTGAAAAACAAATCTAACTCTAAATGAGACGTGTTCAGTTGCTCTGTCTGAAGATCTGTTTGTAGGCCACAAATGTTTCGGATATAAGAAGATTTCTAGGCATGACCTCGTGAATGAAGTTGTATTTAAATCCCATTACTCAGGACCAATGATATCATCCATATTATCTGTTAGAGGTTTAACGGTTCTCGGTAAAAAAATCAAACCATACCGTCCTCCACAAATGGTTCGGTACACACTTGTACCGCGGTTCATCTCAAATCTGACGATGCATACGCATCTATAATAAGGTTTGTTGAAAATAAATAAAACAGACACAGAGTTACCTAATGTATTTTTCTGTTGATGGATACACATTCTGGCTTCCCTTCAGCTTTGTTCAATGCGAGTGCCGTATGCTCTATACAGTATGACCAGGCATTTACGCCGTCGTCACCCAGGTGTTGATAGCACGCAAGCGCAGGTGAGAACTGAACAGCACACATTGCTATCTGTGTTTAAACTAAACTCATTTAAACCAATTTAAAGATTCTAGCGCAAGACACGAAAGAGAGCTCATGCTCTGTAAGAAGATTTGTGCAATCAAGTCTTGTGCTTAAACGGACACATTCATGCAAAAATTATCAACATGCCCATCTTGGCGAGTATCCTAGTAAACATAGTAGGTTATGAACTTATAAGTGAACTTATACACTCGAGAAAGAATGCATGTGTTCAGTATCAGTGTACTGGATTATGTCTTAAGGTGACAGCAGCCTAATATTCCTGCTGTCTGTATGTGTTTTTATTGTTAATCAAACAACAAAAGACAAGGAAATCACTCACTGCTCATAGCTTTTGTAACTTAATTAGTAATTAATAATGATTAATCTTTATTTATACAATGAAGAATTAAAAGGTTGAAAATTAAGGTTTTTGATGAAAACATTCCAGAATTTTCTCCATATAGTGGACTTCATTGGAGCCCAAACGGTTAAAGGTCAAAATTACAGTTTCATTGCAGCTTCAAAACGTTCTACACGATCCCAGATGAGGAATAAGGGTCTTATCTTCAGAAACCACTGCTCATTTTCTAAAAAAAAAAAAAAAAATATATATATATATATATATAAGTTTTAACAATAAATGCTCATCTTGAACTAGCTCTTTTCTTCTTCTCTATTAGAATTCCGGCAGTGTAGACACTGCTAAGTGTATTACTGCCCTCCACAGGTTAAAGTTTGAACTAATTGTTATATACTTGCACTAGAATATTGTATATGACAATTTAGTTCTAACTTTGACCTGTGGAGGGCAGTAATACACTTAGCAGTGTCTACACTGCTGGAATTCAAATAGAGAAGAAGAAGAGAGCTAGTTCAAGATAAGCATTTATGGTTAAAATGTATATATTTAAAAAAAAAAAAAAAATAGAAAATGAGTGAGGGTTTCTCTAGATAAAACCCTTATTTCTCATCTGAGATCACTGTAAACTGTAATTTTGACCTTCAACCGTTTGGGCTCCATTGAAGTCCACTATATGGAGAAAGATCCTGGAATATTTTCATCAAAAACCTTAATTTCTTTTCAACTGAAGAAAGAAAGACATGAACATCTTTGATGACATGGGGGTGAGTACATTATCAGGAAATTTTAATTTTAAAGTGAACTAATCCTTTAAGCACTCTGCGCACCACATTTCACGTACAGGTATGACATTCGGTAGACGCGTGTAACGGCCCAATACCTACAAAAAAGTCCCTGGGTCCAAAATCTGAAAACCCAACAGGAAATGAGATATTTTGAGTTTTCTCTGCAAAATATTTGCAGTTTTTGCCATTTCCACACGTTGTACTTTAACGAACTCCTCCTAGAGCTTTAATCAAATCAACATCATATTTGGTCAGTGTAATCTTAAGGCCTTTGCGACATTAAATTGTGAAGATCTTGAGTTTTCACTGAAGTCCTGGCCTGAAGACATCTACATGCCGATATTCAGTTACAGTCATAATGCCACCTGTGGGTAACAGGAAATGACATGTTTTACACTGTGATTAACTCCTCATAGAGATTAAACCAGATAAACATCATATGTTGTCAGTCTAATCTTAAGGCCTTAGTGATGTTAAATTCCGATGATCTTCAGTTTTCGTTGAAGGGCGGTGTCTGTGGCGGACTGACAAAGTTTGATGTTTCGCCATGAAAGAGGAAGCTCTTGTAATTCAGGCATACAATGACTGAATCCCAAATGGCACCCTAAACCCACACGGTCTTCCTCTGATGACATAATGCTGCTTTGACTGCCGGGTAAAGTCCTCTGTGTAGCTCGCAAACTCGCGGGCTCAACTGAAGTGCGCATCGAGGGTGCATAGCGGCCACAAAGGGGGCACTTGCGAGAACCCTTCTGAAACCTAAAATGATAAATGGGACACGCTACGGTCTCGTGGACTTAACGGACACGTGGCAGCCACTGTAAGTCCACAAAACCGAAAGTGCATAGAAGTGTACCATTTGGGATTCAGCCAATGTCCGATGTGTGCCAAACTTTACATATGTGATAAGAGTCCTGGCCTAAAGACATTTATATTCCAATATTCAGTTAGTCATAGTACCACCTGCTGGCAACAGGAGATGGCATGCTTTACACTGTAATTCGCTCCCAGAAACACATTCCAATATGCCATGAAGTAGCAAACATAGTAGAAACAAGTTGAATCATGCAACACTTGGCTAAGTGCTAATGTATGTGATTAACGCCACGAAACAGGAAGTTGTTGTACCTCAGGCATACAATGTCTGATCTGCTCCAAACTTTACATGTTTGATAATAGTCCTGGCCTAAAGACATCTTCATATCAACAGTCAAAGCGCCACCTTGTTGGCAACAGGAAGTGTGGCACTTTGAAATGACTTTGCCATATTTCTCCTGTATTTACTCGCTTACATGTCGCCTACTGTTCACTGTTTTCCTAAGGCCACATACCAAACTGTAGCAAAACTGTGACCCTAAAACCATGATGATAACCATTTGAACCGTTGCACCCCTATAATCTATGCAGCTCTGGGTAACATTGTTGTCCTTAAAATGTCGTTCGGTCATTGACTATTACTTTAGGTACTCCAGCTTAAGGTGTAATCCAGGCCACTGAAGGATATTTTCTCTAGAGATTGTAATAATTGATAATGGTCCAGGATTCTTTTCAGCTGAGATTCAGCCTTTTTCTGCAGACTGTAACCAGTGGTCCATACTTTGTAATGAGGGTTGTGAAAACAATCAAGGCCTGCTGAAGAATCATGATACTTACTGGGCACTCTTGGCCTACCGTTATTACATGGTCCTTCACTAGCGGGAAGCTGAGATCTCCATTACCACATTGCGACAACAAAACTTTAGGTACAGTAGCCCAAAAGGAGAATATTAGAGCTAAATACATACATACACATATACATAAATAAAATGAAATTAATTTTAGCAATTGGCTGTTGTTTCAGACAGTGTGTTTACCAGGAGCTACTATGTTTAAAATTTGAGATTGTTCCCTAGAGAAGGGGGAATGTAGTAAATGTTCTAAGATTTGAGCATGTGTGAGAGATTTAAAGGGGTGGTTCAGTGGTATTTTCTAGGCTTAATTGTGTTTATGGGGGACAGTTTAACATGTCTTAATGCTTAGTTTAAAAAAACAAAAAAACTTCCTTTTGACTTCCTGGTTCTATGATACCACTCCCTCCGAAATATGCAATGTGCTCAGATTGGTTAGGTGGCCCAGTGTATTTTGATTCGCTGAAGCGTCTGGAAACGCCACGCCCCTTACCATTAGTTGTTACATGTGCTTCAGTGGAAATGTAAATAATGGCGTCTATATTGCCGTATCAAATTGAACCCGAATCAGACCCAGATAGCAGTAATGATGAAGAGGGTCAAGCAGAACCTCTGCAAGCATGATTTTTAAAGGATGTTTATAAATGGTAAGTATTTCCGTTTGTACTTGTCAAAGTGTTTAGATATGCTGTCACTTGTAAATGTTACTGCTGTTTGTTAGGTTTCAATATACGGTTTTATCCTGATTAAAGCTTTACTGTAGCTGAATACATGACTGAGTAGTAGCATTTTTGTAAAGGTATTGTTTAATTTATAGCATGAAGAACTGTTTGTCTACGAACATAGAAGTTTGTTGGTATTTGTTGCATATGTATTTAATAGAATTTAGCTAACTGGCTAGCGAAGCAAAAACGCGTTGGTCTTTGTTTACATCCTTGATGCAACCAAAAAATAGCAACATTATACATTTAAAAGACATGTACAAACAATAAAACGTACTTATAGTTTGGGGCCCATAAACAGCAGCTTCTGATTTTAAAGTGGCAACTGCTTCATCTTTCAGTAATAGCCTTCTGGAAGTTGTCTTCCGCACCACATCCAGTGTAGACAATATCATTGATTATAATGGGTTCTATTATCTTTTGACACATTGCGTCGTGCTGCGCATGTCCGGTGTAGACAACTCTTACGCTTCCATAATGCCGTGCGACATGGTCTCGACCACTTTGTTTGCGTGTTTTCCTATGAGCAGGGTTTATGTTAATTGCAGGGTTTATGATGTCACCAACCCGGGAAGAAGCTTGTTGAAGTCCAAACCAGTCAATTTTGTAGGCATTAAACTGCCATACATTTAAAAGGCAATATCTCAGTTTGCATTGAACTTTCAGTGCTGTAACTTTGCAGATACTGTTTATGCTCAAGCAGCAACATTACACACTAACTAAAGTTAAAAAAGTGAAATTTATATATATATATATATATATATATATATATATATATATATATATATATATATATATGTGTTCTCATGAGCTTTTGCATTGTCAGTATACATCACAGGCAAAGTAGTTGATATTATTCCTGAAGCTCAACAGAAATGTGTGATTTGCAGGTTTGCGCACTATCCAGAATTAAGAATCAGTGTGTGTGCGTACTGTATATACACTATATTGCCAAAAGTATTGAGACACCCCTCCAAATCATTGAATTCAGCTGTTCCAATCACTTCCATGGCCACAGGTGTATAAAATCAAGCACCTAGGCGTGCAGACTGCTTTTACAAACAATTGTGAAAGAATGGGTCGCTCTCAGGAGCTCAGTGAATTCAAGCATGGTACTGTGATAGGCTGCCACCTGTGCAATAAGTGCTTTCATGAAATTTCCTCACTACTAAATATTCCACAGTCATATTAAACCCTACGGATTAAGAATGGGATGTCATTAAAGTTCATGTGCACGTAAAGGCGTCCCAATACTTTTGGCAATATAGTGTATTACCACCAGTCTTCAGTGTCACATGATTGTTCCAAAATCATATTAATATGCTGATTTGATGCTCAAGAAATATTTTTTATTAATGTTGAAAATATTTGTGTAATATTTTTTTCATAGCTGTTTTTTTTTTCTTCAGGAATCTTTGGATAGAAAGTTCAAAAGAACATAATTTATTTGAAATAGAAAATAGAAATTTTGTAACAATAAAAACGTATTTACTGTCACTATTGATCAGTTTAATACATACATACATACATACTTAATGAATAAAAATATTTTTCTTTAAAAAAACTTTTGAACGGTAGTATATATGAAGATATACAGTATAGTATTAGTATTTATATTAGTATATAAACGTATATATTTTGAATTATGTAAAAAATATATATATTTTAGTATTGTTATGTATTAAAACAATACATTTTAAAATATAATCACATGATTTGATGTCTTTATTGAAACGGGCACATTAATCGATGTTTCTGATATTATTATGTTTCATCACAAAATGTGTTAGATTAATGAAATTCTTATCATTCCTGTCACTCATATCCAAATCAACATTCATTGGCCAGTTAAATTCAAATTCCAGCTCATGAATTGACAAGGGAGCCAATTATTAAATTCTGATTTCTGATACCTTGACTACAATAAGTTGCTGTGAATAAAATTATCTGGCAAGGGCATACATTTTAATGTGAAAGCTCTGTTTAGTGAATGAAATCCTCTGACAGTATTAATGCAACTAACCGGGTAAACCTGGGCCAAAGACTCTTTTTTCCCCACATTTGAGAGGCAGAAGCACAACTTCCACTAATGAAACAGCAGCAATCCCTGGGATTTTATGTCCTCGGAGAGATGCATGCACAAGGCTGCGCATCCCACAGTGCAACAGTCACACCGTTAATTAGCCAAATTAGTCAGTGAAAATCAAACTCTGTGTTGACACACACACATTGCCATGACAACGGCACACAGGAAGTAGAGAGAAAGCAGGAGCATCAGCTTTCAGCACACAGATGAACATACGGTGACACACACACACACACACACACACACACACACACACACTCACTCTGCTGTCCATCCCTCACCAGCTGAAAGTTGATTAAAAATTATTATATCTATACTTGTCCTATAAATAATTCATAGGTGCATAATTACTGCAGGTTTAGAAAGGGAGAAATGATTTAATTTAGCCACAGGGTGTGAGTCTCACAATTAGAGCTGGATAAATGAAGATGATCTGATTACAGAGACAGCACTGACCCTCACACAAGACGACAGGGAAGGAGAGAATGGGAGAGAGAGATAGAGAGAGACTAGCCATCAAAAAAATAAATAATAATAATTATAATAAACCTTGACATTGAAGAATTGTGAAAGTCTGATACACACACCTTGCTTACTGACATAATGGCTGGCATATTTAATGTATGGTAATTAGGAAAAACCTCATCTGCATAGGAATGTTTTTTTTTTTTGAAGTAGCCATCTGTGTAAAATTTACGCATTCCAGTTGGAAAAAGTGATTGGAAAGTCATAAGTTTAAAAGCATTTATAATTTGACGGTTCAAGGGCTGACCGTACATTTGAGGAATTGTGGGTCAGGTTATGAATTAATACAGAGGAATGTGATTACTTTAAATGCACTCTGTAAAAATATGCATAAATCACTTTCCAATTTGAAATCTATACTGGATACTGATAGTTTAATATGTCTTTAATGTCAGGCCTTTGCTATAAACGCTTGTCATTCATTTTCTGTCCTTTTTAGAGTAAAATAAAACTCCATTAGATACATTTCTTCCAGAAGAGAGACTCTTTCTCAGCTTATAATACGGGTCAAACAGCTACTAAGATGAAGTCGTAGTTAAGTCGTTGTTTCTCAAAGGTGCACACTTGCTCACAGCTGTGGTTTTTTAGGTTCATATTTCATGGTTCTTCTTAAGTGTCCTGGGCCATAATCTGGACAGAAAAGGCTTTTCATCAGAGGCTAATCACTGGTATGAGATAGATACCATTATGCTAATGATAGACTGCTGGCCTACTTCAGTGAAGAAATTAAAGTCCTCACCTTTCTAAGCAGTAGAATATCTTAATGCGTTTGAAACGCATTATTTTACAGGCTGCCTTTACAGGCTGCTAGAATTAAGAAATGTGTATTTTGGGAAGTGTTTTACAGCTCTACAAGTATTGGGAAGTTGCAAGTGCTTTAAGGTTAAAAATGGATAGATTTTTTTTTTTAGCCTTGAGTGTTTGAGATGAAGAAAGAGTGAGTTTAAAAGGAGCTACGCTAATTGAAACAGAAGAGGTGCTAAGTAACTTGCACTGCTTAAGGCTTGTTATTGTTGTCAGTTTGAACTTGAAGTTGAAAACTTCTTGATTCTAAAGTGAATGATGCTTTTGTGCCACAGTAAGTCAAGGAAACACTGCTCTTCAGAGTGTGTGGACCCTTTTATGAATAGGGTATAAATCAAGGTCTGAGATTTAGCCATATAGACTTAGTCAGAAAAGACATAATCATGAATTGAGATTTTTTTTTTTTTTTTTTTTTTTTTTAATGATCATTTTATTGTTTAAAAATGATGAGACTGTTTACATCCTGCCAGGATGTTAGAAAGGGTCCAAATGATTTGACGGTTTTAAGAAATGTTGTACTGCGGGTACATCATGCAGCACATAATACAACAGTGTACTTATTTATGCATGAAATCCTTTAAAAAAAAAAAAAAAAGTAATTGGGCACCAAATTTTACCTTATTCCTGGAAAGTGCCAAGTGTGTTGAGTCATACTGTTGAATTCTTTCCAAACATGTACGGTTTATCCAAGTTTAAGGATCACAGAATGTAACTTTATGAAATATTAAGTGACAGATGCTACGTATACCAGTAGGTAGATGTGTTGTTATTTTACACACTCATGCTGCGCCACTATTGACTTCCTATTCTTCTATTCCAGCACAACAGTGAGGGAGCTGTTGCTAGATTCATTACCACACAAGCATATCTTAGAGTATGGCTTATGTGAGAAACACTGACATCTGGCATATCCAAACAATGCGTGGCACATAAACTCATTTAGAGGATCCAACTGTTTTCTGTTCAGATGGTTCCTTACCAAATGCTCAGGAAAGCTCACACACAAATGACAGCAAACTGTGCTGGGAACACACATGAGCGCATGGGGCAGACAAACTTTACGCATTAACTGCGTTTAGCCTTTGAAATATGTTCACAAGCACACATACAGACTTGTTTGATAAACTATCCAGAATCAGTAAAGGTTTGTAGTCTTGAAACATGACTTTGTGTGTGTGTGTGTGCATGAGCGAAAGAGTAACTGTAATATGAGGTACAGCTCAGTTGTGCCAATTAATTCCTACCATGGCACTGAGACTCCATGCTGAGCTCTCATAACTCCCTGATTAAAGCTACTTCATTTAATCATTCCATTTTGCTGGCAATTCTATCAAAAACAAGTATTTTTTTTTCACAGTGGTACAGCATGTGTTTTATCAAGCCTTACTCCCAAATGCTATTGATGAATGTGTCTCTTTACCACATGTAGATAACATTATCAGGCACATGCACACACAGAGAGGTTTGATTAAAGTTAAGCAGCCTCCATCTCCATCAAGCATGACCTTTCACTTGAGGGAGATTTGACTAAAGAAAATAATTTTTGGTAATTGTAAAGCATTTCTTGGTTGTGGGGCAAAATCGGCAGTCTTTAACTGTTTAATGTGTTTGTCCCTGGTATTAAAATTCATTTAGTTTGATCTGATCATAGAGTATGAAGTGTACACTGAAGAGTAGGATTTACTTTAAAACAATTTTCACTCAGAAATGGTTAGCAAATTTAACAGTAACACTTTAGTTTAAATCTCACTATTAACTAGTTGCTTATTAGCATGCATATTAGATATTGGCTGTTCATTAGTACTTATAAAGCACATATTAAAGGGGACTGTTATGGGCCTTTTTACAAGATGTAATTTAAAAGCACACTATGTAAGTTTTCGCCGCCAGAGGTTGCATTTTCAAAACAATAACAAAGGCGAAGCTTGATGATGCTGTGAAGGAGAGTGGAACAATGTTGTTTTCACCATGCAGAGAAGTATGCAATTCACAAATCATGTTCAAGGATGAGGTAATGAATTTGTTTTTGTATTATCTGTACGTTTAATCACACTATTTTATGTAATCGTAATGAATTTGCTGCAAGGAACGTGAAATTTAATGCTAAATTAGCCTGTTACTGATATGTGACTATTTGTCAAATGATTTGGTAGGTTAATGATGCACAGTTTTATGTGTTTAAAACAATTGTACTAAGAGTAAATTTGAAAGAACCCACAGTATTTGCAAGTAATGGCTAAATATTTTTGTGCAACACATACTGTGTTTAATTTCACGGCCACAGACGTGGTCATCAGACTTGATAAAAAGCGTTACTGCAGTACAAATAAAGTACAATATAACTGTATGCGTAAGTTTATCAGCATAACCCACAGAATGATGTAATTACGCACACTTGATATAGTTTTTTAGTTTTTTCTGTACTTGCCAATGAATAATCGTGATCCATGATGACTGAACGGCACAACAGCGGTGTGCTAGATGCTGTATAGCCAACACTTTTGCATTTTGTCCACGTGAGTTGCCATAGTTTCTACAAGTGGAAACCAGGGATTGCGCGGATATTATGTCATTGATAGGTGACAATGTCAAGGGACAAGCCATTATTTAAAATTGGAATTTTTAATTTACAATCCTTGGGAACTTTGGGGATAATGTAAAAACACAGCTGCATGAAATATATCACACTGTGCAAGTGTTTTTTTCATATTTTATTACAAAAATCTTACATATTGTGCCTTTAAAGGTGCTAAAGAGGATGTTTTGTTTTATACATTTTTGCAATATTACTTGAAACTGTCTTTACTAACTGATAAAAGACTATTTATTAGGTGCACTGAAAGGAATAATATTAATATACATCATCTGTGCACGAGGTAGGGCCTTAAAAACATCAGCCGATCGTTTACGCGATCATCGCGTAAACGATTGGCCCTCTGGCTTGTCAATCACTGCCATTATGTTCCTTGTGAAAGACGTGCGCGGATTGGCCCTCTGGCTTGTCAATCACTGCCATGACGTTCCTTGTGCGAGACGTGCGCGGCTGCACGCTCCAGTAACTTTCCACACTCCACAGGTGCCGCGTGCAATGTTTTTGTCAGGAGACAGGAGTAACAACTGCAGATTATGAGTTACCTGTGGTGAGTCCGACATAATGAATCCACTAACACGACACAGCGAATGCCGGTGGTTTTGGGAGGCGTTCCCTCGAAAAGAGCTGTGAAGGAGGGGGGTTGTTCTTACGCATGCGCTCATTTCAAAAACTCACTAACAGTCTTTGGTTTCTCAGTCCCCGAAAAGATCCTCTTTAGCACCTTTAAGTCTCAGGTATCCCCAAAATGTGTCTGTGAAGTTTAAGCTCAAAATAGCTCGCAGATCATTTATTAAACCATGTTGTAAATACCCTTATTTTATTCTGCATGACAATATTCTACATACCTCAATCCTACACAATACGTAAAATTAACAACTCCCTACTGGGAGTTTATTGAGGCAAAAGATGTAGTTAATACTGAAAATTGTACACTTATCTAAACCAACGTGTGACCAATTTCACAAATAATTACAAAGAAACAGCAAGTAACACAAGCAATTAAATGTGAATTTAGAAAGACTGAAATAGTATTTTCTTGTAAAACGTAGCCCAACAAACTTTGAAAATCATTTTTAAATCACTAGATTAAGCTAGTACACAACATTGCTGATGTTAGTGCTTGCTTGGGTTCGTGTGGCACCATTTCAGTTTTGTATGTCAGTGAAGATGTGATGATGGTAAACGGCCAGTCAACACTGTCAGTCGTGACCAAAGTCTTAGCTGAGATGTATATCCTACAGTCTGACATAAAGGCGATTGATATCACAGTCTGTCTTGGCTGTTACCCAAGATATCATCTGGCAAGCAACATTCGTAAAGGAAAAAAAAAAACAAAAAACTGCAAGACAACAAAAACATATGCACACTTATCACATTATGTCTATAACCTTTCCTCCCTTTAGCACATGCAGTATTAGCTGCGCTTTGAGGTGTAAAAGGCAGAATAAATCTAAATAAATATGTTCTCTCTCTCACTCTATCTGTCTCTCTTTCTTTCTCTGTCTCTATAGAAGCGAGTGAAGGCTGCGATAAGTCAAGAACAAATTTAATCAACTACTCAGCGCTTCAGGGGGTGGAAGCGTGGTGTTGACTCGACGGTGCTATTTGTTCTATTGTAGCAAAGCGCAGTCAAATGTCATGTTTCTAGAGTAGAGCGTGGCAAATGTGCAGCCGTGTGCGTGAACGCTCCTCACACACACTGCTGATGGGAGATGGCAGGGAAGACTGTTGCAGTCGGAGGCGATGAGAGTCAAACGTACTGCTGCTTTAATAGAGTCAAAAGCTCAATGAACTGTGAATGCAAAGACACAAGTGCGTACAAATGTGTACATGCGTGGATCAAGACGTGGACACGTGGAAACATCTTGGGCCTGAGAGGTGTGATACACACACACACACACGCACACACACACACGTGCAATATCCAGAGAGCAGACCCTCTATCTAATGTCTATTAAGAGATGTTGGTTAAAGTCTCAGGTTCATTCTATTTTTCCCAGGGCTACGTTCATATCAGCTCCAGGCCGTAGGTTATTCTCTAAATTCGAAATGTCTCCCTGAGCTGAATCAGGGGACTTGGCCCTCCTTTTCGTTTTTCCTGCTGCTCCCGCTGTGCTGAAAAAGAAAATGCCACTGAGAAAGCCAATATGGGCTTATCAGCTGAAAATGAATTTGAACTCAGGGTGCCGATGATGGTACTGAGATAATGCATGGTGGGTAAGGAAAATGGGGGGTGTAGGAAATGTGTATTCCTATACAATATATTTTTTGGTTGTGCGTGTGTTTTTGTGATTTATGAGGACACACATTTGTATAATGACATGGGTATTACACTGGTATTACGACGTAAACATGAAATATGAGGACATTTCATGGGTTCTCATTTAAAATAGCTTTAAAAACATACTAAACAATGTTTATTAAAAATGTAAAAATGCAGAATGTTTTCTGTGATGGGTAGGTTTAGGGGTAGGGGTAGTGTAGGGGGATAGAATGTACAGTTTGTACAGTATAAAAACCATTACGCCTATAGAATGTCCTTACTTTGATAGCAAAACAAGTTTCAGGGATCAATCCAAAGTCATTTCCTTGGTAAAAGGAAAAAGACCACCAGACAGGAAATGTCAACCATATTGAACGTTTTTAGCTGACCCTAAGAATAAATTTTAATGTCTTTTATCTGGAAGCCAATATTTTATTTGCTTATTTTTTAAAAGGTTAAAAGCTCCAGTATCTGGAAGTGGTTAAAGAAAAAAAAGCGCTTGCATATCAATTCTTTACATAATGTTCTTTACATAAAGCTATCATATGGCTTCAGAAGACTTGGAATATAGCAGACAGCATTCTATGGGCTACTTTTATTATTGCTTTCATGGTGATTTTGTGTGCTTTTTGAAAGCTTCAGTTTCCATTCATTCTAATTGCATGGGAAAAAAATTAAATTATCAAAAGTTTGAAAATGTTTATTGGAAATGTAATTTGACATTTCACTGTGGGTGAGTAAATCTTAATAGTATAGTAATGTATATGTATATATTAAGTATTGTGTGAAGTATGTGAAGTATCATTTATATCAAGAGTCATTTTGGTATCCCTAACAGCATGAAGGGCAATGAAAGAGCTGGCAGTGCTTGTCTTCACCGCTCACACAGTTTTCACAAACGCATAATCTTTAATTCACAAAAAGAGGTCAAGGTCTTCTTCCAGTCTTTGTGCAAAACCTACAATTATTTTCCATTTGTCTTTGCATCTCTGTCCCTCAACATGGCTTAATTTCTTCAGTTGCTAATATTGAAATGTGTGCTGTGAGTCTGTGCTCACTGAAAGTGTGCTTCATGCATTAATAAGTCTCTTGCTGAGCTGCATCTTTGTTGTTTAAGCTCCTTCCATCCTACATGAAAGGGCATATTTAACTTCACATCTTACTCAACCTTTCAATAGAAGAGTGATGGGAATTTTGGGAATCATTATTTCAACCGGTTACACATTCTGAATCAATACCAAGAACAAAGCTTCGTCTGACAAGATAGTTGTATAATGGAGCACTTGTGGAAGGTTGACGTGCGATTCTACCGCTGAAAAGACCAGTGATGCGAGAGCACAAAGGTGTTACCGCCTGCCGAGTAATGTTGGGTTTGTGGATTGTTTGTGTTCTGGTTTGAGTGTCTGTAATTAACAGCTTTTCGAGTTAACGGGTCATTCACTTTGGACTTGTTTTTGGGGAAGTCTCAAAGAATGGCCATTAGCATTTTCAGATAAACAGAAAAAACAGTAGCTGCATTCTAGATGCTGAAATCGAAACTTTCCGAATCTAAACACTATTGTCTGTAAAGCAGTCTTGATTATAAATTCTGTGCATATTTTAGGCCTATTTGCTTAAATTAAGAGAATTTAAGGCCCCGTCCACACGGAGATGCATTTCTGTTTATATCAAGTCTGGGTATTGACACGATTTTCACAATTTGATTCAATTACTATTCACATGCTTTTGATTCGATTCGATTTCGATTAGATTCAATATCGGTTATTTTGGATGTAGTATATCAGTTACAGTACATGGCAAATTTTCTAGAAAGAAAAACAAAATCTCTCAACTAATGCTGTAAACTACACATGTAAGTCAGTTGGTACTACTATAATAACATTGAAGGTTAAATTAACTTATTCATATACAAACACTTAAATTACACTCAATGATGTTTTTATTATAAATAAAATTTAGAATTATATAATCATATTTCTACTCCAATTTGTTATTTTTTAAATACAAACATTTAAATTAGGGATGGCGCATTTCAATCAAAAATAACCCCGACAGCAACATAGTGTGGCCCAGATCCTGCCCACATCTGGTACATGTGGATTGCACGTGGACCAGATGTGGGCCGGATCTGGCCCGACACTATGTTGCTGTCAGGGAATATTCGAAGATCGCTGGGAATTATTTGAATATTATTCGAAAATCGCACCCCTCTCCCATCACGCATGTATCACACACATAAACGGAAAGAGAGAGGGAGAGAGACCATTCACGCTTTCAATCTTTTTTTCACGGTCATTCATAACGGTGCAGAGCAGACTGAAAACGCTTGCTCTCCGCACCATTATGAACTGAGCTTTTTACTTTCACTTTCAAATTAGCCCCAATTCGGTAGCGGCGATTGCTTGAATGCTGGGTTCATTGTTATTTTTAATGAAAAACACAACAACAAAGCAGTACAATGACAAAACCTTAAATGGACGCTTTTACATTGCGATTTGAAACCAAAACTTCCACCGTCGTCTTGTCAGTCAAGAGTGAGGCGAAGTGAGGTGAAATCTGACTGATTGTTGCTGATTTGTGCTGCGACTCTCGTTCGGCTCGCGCTGAATTGAGCAGACAGATCTAGATTATGTTAAAATTAATTTTAATGTGTCTGTTATATGCTAAACAAGTCTAGTGTGCGTGTGAGGCAATGTCTGAGCTGAATGACAGCTTTTAGGTGCATTATTGGCAGCGTGTGCCACCCTCTGGTTACAAGTCACCACCCAGCTAACACACGACGTAACAGTTACGTAATGTATTCGTACTTTTTGGTAATTTAATGACTTACTAACTGACAACGTAACTGCGACGTCGCATGCCAGTAATTTCATTACCTTCAGATTACCATATCACAACGTCGTCAGTACGATCTCCTAACGTTATAAGAAAACCAAGGACGTTGAGATACGTACTCTATTGGTAATATAATGGTCATTCCATGACTTACTGGCAACGTAACAGCAACGTCATGTGCTGGTAATTTCAATACCACCATCATTTACACCTTCTTTATATGTTATTATTAACAGAATTTGCCATTTAAAATGTGTAATTAAACGTCAGACACAAGACTGAAATGTCCCTTAAGTCAGAATATGGATGACTGCTTTTTATATAGTGACGTGACATACAGCGCGCGCCTCCACAAATGGAGTGCGCGCGCGCCCATAGTATGTTGACAAGTGAGTGAAGTTAATTTTTCTGAGAGAAGAATTTATTTTTCCGAGGTGACAACGAATAAATGGCTTTTATAAAAATGTATAAAGTTAACTTTGGAAAGACACAAAACCTTTTTTTATTGTTATGTTTACATTAGTGCTGGTGGCCGTTAGAGTTGCCATGGCAACCGGGAAAACATTCAAGCTGCTAGAGAGGACAGCGTCAACGTTTCTCCGTGTTTCTCGTCAGTTTTATAGCAATAAAGTTCAACAACTGCGTCAGATTGGTTAAGTAACATTACCCACAGTCTACTAAGTACTTTTGTTAATATTTTTACCTCTGTGATTATATGGTATCTTTCCTTGATCGTCTGAAATATATGTTAGCAAAATGTTATGCTAGCATAGCATATGTTTTTAATAATACTGAGTGCAAAACGTCTTGAATGCTTTTATTTTATGTTTCGCTGTAGGCTATATGTTTTTATTTATAGTTTGAGTGTATTTTATTATTTTTATTTTGAGTTTTGATCATGTTCTGTGTGTTTTTCACAATAAATGAATTTAATTCATTTTGAGGTCTGCATTCATCATTCACAGCTGTTGGAATAGCCTTTAAATTAGTTTGGGCAAATGAGGACATAAATTAGGTTAAACTACTGCATGTCCGCCCATAGAAAAACAAATAAATATAAAAATTACCAACTGATTACCAGCACACAACTATTGATACACAACGTTGCCACGACGTCGCAGTTACTAACTGGCAACGTATCCGGGAATTTCACTTTTCCGGTTGCCACATCGTAACTAGTTACGTCGCCACGACGAAAGTTTGGTCACCAAATTACGTTGCAGTTACGTAACAGTCACGTATTTTGGTTAGCTGGGCACCGCATCAAATGGGGATTTTTTTAAAACGATAATCGCACAACCTATTCTATATTCTATAATTAAATCAACTAATCGAATATTCGAAAATCGTGACACATCCCTAATTTAAATCGCGGCTGTCATAACTGATTTATTCAAGCATGCATTAAATATTGAAGAACATTAAAAATTATAATGATGTAATGGTGCATAGCTATATTTATCAGAATGTTGCTTTCTAGAGTTGGCCTACACTTTTCTAGCTGACGAATGAGTTTATGGTCACTGAATATGTTTTTTCTGAGGTAAATGTGACGTTATGTGACATTGTTTACAAGCTGTTTTATTGACGTCTTTCTGAGGTTGAAACACTGATTGAGCTATTGCATGAGACATGATACAGATCTCGGTAAGTTGAACTGTGTATTTTAACATACATTCAGATGTTTAGTCATGTTTATTTCGCGCTGTAACTGGTATAAGCGGAGAGGATGTTCACACTCTCTCCGTGCTGCCGCCTCTCTTTAACTGAGGTGCTGAAGCGATCTGTCACGTCACATTAAACAGCGCCAAAACAGTATTGAATCTCATAAAAAGATCAACGTCATTTGAAATCTGAGACTTTGCTTCATATCAAAAGTAACAAAGCACAAAGATTATTGCGGTTTATTGGATGGGAGGCGCTACATATTCTGCTCATTCATCAACTGAAAACAGACTAGACTAATCAATTCTTGGGATTTAAGAATCGATATCGGTTCATAAAAATAAGAATCGATTAAAAACGTGAAATTGATAGGTTCGGAAGGTGAAACCGCTAATTTTTGAAACCGGGTCCCAGAGTGGATAAATCTGAAAACGACACCCTTTGCGTTTTCATGTGTACAGCCAATCCATATATTTTGTGAAACGATGATGTCATCACCCCATGTGTCGACCCTAGTCAGACACCACCAGAGGTGGGTAGTAACGAAGTACATTTACTTCGTTACATGTACTTGAGTAGTTTTTTGGAAAATTTGTACTTTTTAGAGTAGATTAAAATGTGGGTACTTTTACTTTAACTTGAGTACATTTGTAATGAAAAATCTGTACATTTTCTTCGCTACAATGGGCAACGTTCCTCTCGTTACTTTATTTTAATTCAATACTGTAAATGTTAAGAAATGCGTAGTTTATTCCATGCGCGCTGTCTCTTTTTTCATGAACGATGCCCCATTCACAAATGAATCACTCTTTTGAGTCGATTCTGTTCAAAGACTTGATCAAACAAGTTGGTAAAGATGTCTAAATTGATTCGCAAATCAGTTTGAATGATTTGTTCAGTTCCTGCACTCGCTGAATCGTTTGAAGTGGTTTCTCACTCGGAGCGGATGAAGTGGCAGTGGACCTACAGTCAATTAAAAGCAAATCTGCAAATGCATCCAATTGTTTGCCAGTGATGAAGACCTTTATTAGTTGAGCTGCGTATGCTGTCTGTGAACAATTCCACAGGTAGGCCTATCGATTTCATTTTATTTTACTTCATGATACAGCCTGAGCCAATAGCCGACATTTTACAACCAAACAGATTATTACGTCACTATAACAAAAGTATGTAGTATTTCTTTACCGTTTTTATGGACACATATCTTAATTTATACATTAATTTATACATATAGGCCTACTATTGCACAATGGCGGCGCCAGCGACCTGTTCGTCTTGAAAATGAACGCTTTGCGTTCACAGTTAAGCAGTTTACACGCGCCTGCTGAAATATACATTTGATTACATTTTGGAGAACAGACCGAAGAAGATCCGTCAATGTGTATTTGATCATTGTTTGTGTCATGTTCAGATATGAGCGCGAGCACATGTAAAGAGTTTTCTCTCTTCTTTAAAATGTAACGTTAGCTGTATACGTTATTAATATAGTAACGATATATTCGGGTTACAGATGCTAGAAATAATGCTTGTCTCTTCTATGTTTGTTTGTTGCAAAGATATCTAATTATGATAATAAATTAAATATCTATTTAAATAATAAACATTAAATAATAACATGCTATTGTGTGTGTGTGTGTGTGTGTGTGTGTATATATATATATATATATATATATATATATATATATATATATATATATATAAATGTATATAAAAGTAACTAGTAACGAGCTACTTGAGTAGATTTTTATTGGATACTTTTTTACTCTTACTCAAGTAACTATTAGGATTATTACTTTCACTTTTACTTTGAGTAAACATTTCTATAAGTACTTGTACTTTTACTTGAGTACAGTTTTTGGATACTCTACCCACCTCTGGACACCACTAACAGCACAAAACAGCATCAACAACAATAATAGCGTACTACATGCTTGTGTTCGTGCTGCAGTAGCTACCAAGCCTAAAGCTTTATTAAAATAAAGCTTTATTTCAAAGCTTTACTAAAGTTTGTATACAGTGCGCAAGGTTTATGAATTTTGCACCATACATATATGGTGTATATGTGCTAAATATT
The DNA here is from genome assembly GCF_018812025.1 of Megalobrama amblycephala. NCBI lineage: Eukaryota > Metazoa > Chordata > Actinopteri > Cypriniformes > Xenocyprididae > Megalobrama > Megalobrama amblycephala. The sequence continues at coordinate 16,398,157 of NC_063066.1, read as the reverse complement.
TATGTGTGTCTGAGGAGAAAGTGAGAAAGTTTGTGTGCGTGTGTTCTCACATCAACACAACACTCCATAACCGAAGGTAAATCCATGAGAGATCCTTCAAGGAGAAAAAGCCACTTTAGAAAAGAGAATAAAAGGGCTGTGAAAAAAATAGGTATAAAAGGGAGAGGGAAAAGCAGAAGCGCTAAGCAGCACTTCACCAAGCCCTCTCGTGTGACCCCGTCCTACTCAAGGTGATCATGGGTCAGGACAGAACTCAAAGGAGGCGAGGCAAAGCTGGCCCATGGCCACATAAAAAACAGCGCCTCTCACTCCCCTTCCCCCTGCTTCCATTTTTATCCATTTCTTTGTTCAGCGGCAGGTCAGCTTTAAAGCCTTTGCTTTGAGAAAGAAAAGAAAAAAAAAAAACAAAACAAAAAAACAACCTCCATGAGCAGATAGAATTTCCGTTATTATCGTGTATACTCCAAGAAGCACTTACTATAACATGCTGTAAAATGTTGGCATTTATTCAACTTCATTTCATTATAAACTTGTATGACTCTTCCACAAACAGAGTCATAGCAAAATTCCTTTCCCTTGCTCTATTCAATTAAGACGGATATAGAGGTCAGTGCCATCATCGGGCTCTACATCAGCCCACTATGGTCCTTTATGGTACTCATTGGAGTCAGTTTTAAGTGTCACATGATCCTTCAGAAATCATTCTAAAATGCTGATTTGCTGCTCAGGAAACGTATATTATTATACTGTTGACAGAAATTAGTATTTTCAGCAAGGATGCATTAAATTAATCAAAAATGACAATAAGACATTTATAATGTTACAAAATATTTATATTTCAAATAAATGCTGTTAACAGTTTCCACAAAACAAAAACAAAGACACATTTCAAAAACATTCATAAATAACAATAATTATAGATTAAAAATAGTCTTAATCTTAATTGGAGGGAGTCAAGCCTTAATTAATGTTTTAAACCCCTTATAATTTTACCCTGACTCATTCTTATATAATATATAATTTAATATATAATTTGGATGGATAAACAAGTCCAATCAATTTTCAGTGTGGAAAACACTGAAGTTAACGGCTTAATAAAGTTAATCTATAATTGACCCCCATGCACTTTAATCCAAAATTACAGTAAAATAATCCAAAAGTACAGTCTTTTAAGTCATTGTCCATGTTTTTTCTTTTCACATATTTGCTTCTGGGCCTGAATTAGCCATAGAGTTTAGCCTCAAAACCAGTTCTAAGAAGGCACTGGGTAATGAGCATCCCCTGTGCCATGCCCGACTGGCAGAAGCCAAAAAAAAAAGGGCCTTGTGGGCAGGCGCTCTTCACGTGTCAGAGAGCCATTATCGCTAGGTTGTGCAGGGGCTGCCGCTCCAGTAATTGTGTCCACGGTAGTGTTGCCGAAGTGTGAAATCACTGAACGTTCAAGACAGCGAGACAGAAATAGAGAACAAGGTAAGGGATGGGGGGGGGGGGGTGCTAGGTATTAACCTGATCTCTCTCATGTCAGGACAAGTTTCTTCAGGTACCTACAAGGCCTCCGCTGCTGCATGAAAAATAAAAAGGATGTTATTGGAGGGCAAGTCTTAATGTAGGGGTAGAAAACTCTAGTATAATGTACATCTCTGTGATAAAGACTTGCATTCTTGAAGTCTCACACTGTTTTGAGAGCAACTGCTACCTCTGCATGCTCTGAAAAGCATTTAACTGCATGTTCAAAGTTACAAGTTAGGAAGAGACAACCTTCTCAGTGTCTGTACATTTGTCTCTCTTTCTCTCCTTCTGTTATCTTCCCTCACCTCCGTCTCTCTCTGATGTAGTAGATGTTCTGAAGATAGGTCAGAGGGCTGAGAGCACACGCTAGCATATGGACCCATGCCAGGTACCTGACTCTGTGCCAGCTTGGACAGAGATGAGACACAGAACAGGTGATACAGAACAGAGAACACACACATACATAGTTCTCAACTGAACAGCTAATGAGTTACTTAAAGACTATAGGTACTTCAAGAGTAAATGGGATTTGAGTCTGTATGTATTTCAAAAAAATCCTAGCCAATCTCAAGTGTGCAGTGTTTTTGACAGGACTGTGGGTTATAAAGACAGTCCAGGGGCTCTGACTGGCCACCTGTCCCTTAGCTAAAGGTTGGCTTCACAGACCTGCTGCCCAGCTGGCAGAGGTGGTGCTCGTGCCAAAACGGTGTGCAAGGGAGGGGGTGCCCCTAACAGGGAAAGACAGTACGGGACCTTGCCTGTCACAATATGCGCTAGATCAGAATCCTGCTCTCTTTTGGAGTGAAACTCAAATCCGTGAACTGGGACTCCCGAAATAGCTGTTCTGGACTCCATTACTGGCGCTGAAAGAGACAATATATGCAGGGACAAGTGAAAAAGGTTTGCTAGTGTCTTTAAACATGCTTAATATAATATTTAAAAAAAATCATCTGTTCTTCAGCAGGTCTTAAAATGAGGTAAATAAAACCTCAGATGAACAACAACACATGATCTATCTATCCAGTAGTACAAAAAAAGACTATGTGGTAGAAGCTGAAGCCTCTTATCCCTTATGCATGCCTGCATTTCCCTGAGTGGAAGGGTCGATGATCTTGGGAGCATTGTGGGTCAGATGGAACATCGGACATTAGGACAGACGTGTGATACTTGATCTGCTCTTGGCAAAGGGTTAATGTGAATTTCTAAAGATCAGCCTTTAGATCACTGCACCAGACTCATTGCAATTTACAGGGGTAAACTCACACCCCTGGAATGCAGAAGACAAAAAGAGGAAGGAGGAACAGCATGAGCTCAAAGGAAGAGAGGTGGGGGTTCCTCTATATAAACACACTAATCATTAGAGTATAAAACACAAGTAATCATCACAGCCATTTCTGTGCGAATAAATATTTTGGATGAATGATTCTCTGCAGTGCACTACCCAAGCTTTTGCTCTCTGAGCAAGTGCCGCTGTGGGCTTGCGGCTACTGGGTGAACAACAGAATTATGCTAAAATGAGTCCACTCTCTGTATAATATGGCTTAAAGCACTGTATATCACCACATTTCAGAATTCCATAGATGGGAGAGTGGTTTAGCATAATGTTCTCTCGCTCGTGTTATCAAAAAAAATGGCATTAGCATTGGGAAGGTGTGCAGACTTTAATTGTGCAATTCTCTTATTGCTGTGCTGGTGTCTGCGTTTTTAAAAGACTGCGAGTCTTCTGGGTCCATGCTGACAGAGTCTCCAGGGTTTTGTTCCCATTACTTCAGGGATGCGTTGAAAAACGGTAAAATTGCTCTGGAATGAGCTGTGATTGAACGCAGCACAAATGCTCCAATCCCGTCGAGGCGCTATGCGGGGGAACATGTCCCCCTGTTTGTCTGGCTGGCGTTTAGGGAAAAGTCCCCGGGGGCCACGTGCACCTGCAGCGTTCCTGCCACCAATCCTTCAGTCCTTGGCACCAAAAAAAGCACGATGTGACAAAAACAAGAGGAAGGAAGAAAAAAATAAAAGGGAAACGGTGCTCTTGGAGTACAAAACTTTTTTCTTTTGCACACATTTTCTCTTTGTTTCTCAGTGTTTTGGAGGTGCTTTTCAAAGAGAATACAGCTGGGAGGAGGAGGGGGGATTGATGTTCTTTCTGGGCGTTTTTTTCTCTCGGCTGTAGGGTGTTGGAGTCAGAAGTTTACCTGGAAAGTGCTGAGGCAAGACTACCCACACCTCCAACCGCCCTGGCCTTTCATTCCTGCACCCACGCACACGCTGCGCATCCACGAACACACGCCATCGGATCTCAACGCACGGTCTATCGGCCAACAGGGGTCAACACCTCCAAGTAAACAAGACGCAATCTTTGGCTAACAGGACTCAGTCTCAACTTTCATTTCTGACGGCAAGCTTGCTGTGAAGGATAAAAGAACAAAATACCAACTGATAAAATGAAGAAAAAGCTTTGTAAATAACTGTAGAGGGGCGTGTGAGAAGAATGGAGAAGAACAACACAGGAGGATGTCTGTAGGTCAATCATCCAATTAGTCCCAGAACTTCACAAAGTCATGAGCATTTCACAACCACTAGGTTTTTTGTGGTTTCGTTCTCAGAGAAATTAACTCATTTTGACCTTGCTTGAAACAAACATCATACTAGTAAAGTATTCGCTTTTATATAGAATGGTTTTTACTTAGAGTACAGTTTTAATCAGTGAACATTTTACACACCATATGTAAGTAATGAGGTACGAGAAGCTGTGCTGTATCGTGAATAAGTCATGGTTGGGCACTGTTATCTCTTCAGCCGTGACTTATTCACGATACAGCACTAACCTCGAGTACCTCATTGCTTTTATAAAACGGTTACCGCACAATACAAATATTAAAGACAAAAATATGTATTAACGCAACTTTCATGAAGTAAACTTTAACTAAAAGCCTTCCTTCTGTCTGAAAAAATAGTCCCTGACCGTGAACAGCAACAGAAGTTACATTATAACGCCATTAGATGGCGGCAAAGACTGTCTTTATGAGTGAGTCACTCAGTGAAGACTTTTACATTGAAAAGTCTGAATTGTTGTGAATACGGAACAAGATGCAACTGACAAATGTTTTGACTAGTGCTGTCAGTCACGGGAAAACCCTTAACTGTTAAAAGGACAAGATAATACATCAGACATATAAACAGATTTTTTATTTTGAACATAGGACTGACCTGAAGGAAAATGCTAAATCTGAATGGTAATGAAGGTAATAAACTCGCTCACTTGATCTCTTTCTCACAACACTCTTCTACATAATACAGTAAGCTTCAATTAACAATATCAATTGATAACAAACAGTTTATGTTGCTAAGGGTGTTGTGTAGTGATACACAGAACCGGTGGGTGAAGCAGTCATAGCCATGTTTTATCAGCTGTTGACCAATCAGAATCAAGGACAGGAACTAACCGTTTTATAAATACACCATATTTACTGATATACATTTCCAACAGTCTGTTATATTTGGATTTTGTCATTTATCTCTAAATTTGTTACATTTTCCAAATGCTTATCAGTTAGAGGATTTTCTGAAACTTTGCATCAAAAGAGTTTGAAAATATCTATGCGACCCTGAGGGGTCATCTCTGGAGCGTCTGCATGCATTGACATTTAACAAGAGATTTTCTCAAATGAGATGCAAAGTACTTATGTTTGAATTTAAAACCTCTTTGCTCTATAAACTTGCCAATGTAACTTGATTCTAGCTAAAAGTTTACATAATGTTTGACTTCTGGGTCAAAGGTGACCAAAAGTACTCACTCTATATTACAGTGTGCCATAGTTGGTTCAGAAGCACTTCAAATGCTGTTGGAGTTGGATGAGTTTTAGCCTGGCAGCAGCAAACCACCACATTCTGTTTATTCTTTAAGCACATGAATTATATCATAAAATCAGCAATTTTGGAGTCTGTTATGAGTCTCCAGACAGGTGGGGTTGGGAAAAACTTGTGATAGTAATTCCTGCAGATTTGCTGTTGGACACATTAGAAATTCTCCACATTGCAGCTGTTATCCAGAGTTGTTTTATCAAGCCTTGTGAGTCATTTGCGAAGGCACACAAGTCTCAAGTACTAATTAACATGCCTCATCCCAACCCCTGTATTTACTCACTAAACCTAGATATCCCCCACTGATATGGATTGTAAACAAACATCCATATTTTTGGCAGAGTCTGTGTAGTAATTTCAAGCTTGACATATTTGAAATTAGTTCTGCTGCCACAGATCAGTGTCTGCATTACACAGTGTCATTTCCTCTCCACTTTTATTTATGCGGTTGTCATTTATTTGCTGTAAACAAGATTGCTTTTATCCACTAAAGGAACCCAAGGAGTGACCTCTAATGTCTATAATGTAATTCCCTTTTTAACATGTTGTGAAGTGTTATTTGTTAGTTTAGGCATTTTGAGTACAGAAACAAAACTGAAAATGCTAATTGGTGTCCAATTAATTTTAATCAATGCAAGTATAATTATGGTAGACTATCAGCAGCGAGAACAGTGATCATTACGCAGACAATTTTGCCCTTTTTCTGTGCCATCAAAATCAATAAACAAGGCATCTATCTATCTATCTATCTATCTATCTATCTATCTATCTATCTATCTATCTATCTATCTATCTATCTATCTATCTATCTATCTATCTATCTATCTATCTATCTATCTATCTATCTATCTATCTATCTATCTATCTATCTATCTATCTATCTATCTATCATCTAGGCATCCTGATTGCTACTAAAGTCCAAATACAATTCAAATGTAGGAATTGATTTGACATTTAAAGGCATTGTAACTGAAAAAATACACATCAAGTTCCTTAGAGAAGAAAAGGGTTACATTAGGCTTTCTAAATTCTAAAGGCAAACATTGTCACAGCAGTCATGATGCAATTGCACTGCAACGGCGTTACATGTGCAATTATTTGTAACCAAGAGCAATTAGTAGTAGAGAGTTATAATAATCTGCCTATATGTTTAGCTTGTTAAAGGTTTGTCCTGTGATATTAGATTAGTTTTCATACGCAGGGTTGGTTTGGATGTGTGCGCGCGTGACACGCTGTTTTTGCACTCCCTCTGTCACCGCACTATGTGCTTTTTTGGATGGACAGACAGAAGGGTGAGGAGGTGCAGAGTTGCACAGATGGAATGCCAGGCTTGAGTTGCAGTCCTGAAATTGGAGGGTGTGATGGGTGGAGACGGGGGTTGGAGGGGGGTCGGTGGTTTGTGACAGACTCATGGCTGGTGGCTGTGGACACAGTGCTTGTACACTTTTGGCAGTGTGATCTGGATGGTCTCAAAGGCAGAAAAAACACAAATGAAAACAATAAACAATAAACCGGTCTAGGCAGAGCTGTAGCTGAAAGAGCAAATACAGAACAATTCCCAGGAAAGAGGTATAAAGTGCAATAGTACCCTTTATAGCTAGAAGGGATTTTTCTTCTTGCAATTGTATTGACTTAAAAAAAAAAAAAATAATAATAATAATAATAATAATGTGGCAACACTTAACAACGAGGTTTGATTTGTTAACATTAGTTAAAGGGATAGTTCACCATAAAATAACTTGATACACAAATATGTTGTTATATTTAATGTAATCTGTGTATGAGTGTGATCATCCATATTTGGTTTGAATTGAAATTTTGAATTTTTATGCTTATAATATCAATCTGTTAATCATACAACGTGATCATATTGCTTTAGACAACTTGCATTGTGGAGCTTGAAAGTTTGGGGTCTCATTAACTTTCATATTATGAATTAAAGACTAATATAACATTCAAAGTATTATTTCTGTCTCACAGAAGAAAGAAAATCATAAGAGATTGGAATTACATGATAGTTTATAAGTATACTTTTTTGTTGTTTTTACTGTTAATTCATGTTTGTTCATAAGTCATACAACTAGTTAATATGGTAGGTATCAAGAACAACCACAATAAAGGAACAATGTTTTGGCAACATTTTTTTTCTCTAGGTTAATGTTAATGACAATTTGTAAGTATACTTCATAAATCATGTTTGTTCATAATACATAAAACTATTGTTAATTTATACATCTTGTAAATTAAAGTTAAGTTGTGTAAGTGAATTTATACAACTATAATGTATATTTAGGAATTAAAGGGGCTAAATGCAGAATTCAGAAACCCTTGTTATTAGAGAATGTGATTCTGAGTGTGATTGAATGCAAAGTTCTTTTTTGTTCTTTGCTTTAGAATTAAACAGAAGTTGGAAATACCTTTGCAGCGATATACTGTTAACGAACATCCCGACACCATCCATGCTGCTGAGAATGATGTTTAGATGAATATGTAAATATTTGCTGTGCACTTTTAAGTTTTGTTACAAGCTGTTTCATTGTTAGTGAGGATATCTAATGCATAAGGTTTTGTTAACAAATTGGACCTCATTGTAAAGTGTTTACAAAAGTGTGGAAGATGGGAAAGCATTGGTTTTGAGTGAGAAAAATGGAGAAACAGGAAAAATCACAAAGTGAGAAGCTACAGGCAGAAGGTTGGAAAAGGCTAAGCGACAAATCTGTCCGTAGCATTTTGTCCCACTAGTGGCGTTACATCAGCCTTAACCCTCAGCCAAGTGCCACAGATGCCCCACTCCCAGCATGCAGTTCATCACGGAGGCACACAGCATGTGTGGGATTCAGGCAGTAGAGCCTAACGTAATAATCAACAAATGCCTCAGCCAATCAGACATGCTTGGTCATTCTACAGCATTATTTAAAGGGTTAGTTTACCCAAAATAGTGTCATTTATTTTTCATCCTCATTTCGTTCTACACCCGTAGGACTTTTGTTCATCTTCAGAACACAAATTACGATATTTTGATGAAATCCGATGGTTCAATGAGGCCTGCATTCCTAGCAATGGTACTTCATCTCTCAAGATCCATAAAGGTACTAAAAACATATTTAAATCAGTTCATGTGAGTACAGTGGTTCAACTTTAATATTATAAAGCGACGAGAATATATTTTGTGCGCGAAAAAACAAAATAACGGGGTTTTTTTAACAATATCTATTTCAAAACACTTTACGAGCTTTACAAATCAAATAAGTGGTTCGTAGCGCCAAAGTCAGGTGATTTCAGCAGTTTGGCAGTTTGATACACGATCCGAATCTCTGATTCGATTCGTAAAGCTCTGAAAATAGATATTGTTAAGTCGTTTTTTTTGTTCTCGTTGCTTTATAATATTAAAGTTGAACCACTGTACTCACATGAACAGTTTTAAATATGTTTTTAGTACCTTTATGGATCTTGAGAGAGGAAGTACCATTGCTATGAATGCAGGCCTCACTGAGCCATCGGATTTCATCAAAATATCTTTTTGAACGACATGAGGGTGAGTAAGAAATGACATTATTTTCATTTTTGGGTGAACTAACCCTTTAAGAACTGTTTATTTGACCACTACAAAATGATTGTTAATTTGGGCGAACTCTATATAGTGTCCAGAGCGTTTACATAAAAAAAGTGTTTACATAAAAATGAGAGAGACGATGACAGCTTGCTACCAAACATACTTCAGCTCTCCACAAACTACAATATTACACTTGCTAAGACTGCTGCTGTTCCGCTCTTGACAAACAACTGATGGCAGATATGAGAGTCTTATTGATTCGGCCTCGGTTTATTTACTCTGATATGAGAGTTTTATTGATTAACCTCTAAAATGAAGCCACTCGAAAGGCTAGACTTTTCCTCAGCGGATTGCCCTTCAATATTTCACATACGTTTACATACTGACACCATTACAGATGATTGGAAATTTCTTTTGATGGCCTGATTGCAATTTTAATAAGAAAGAACGAGTTTGCTTTTTGAGTCATAAACCTGTTTGCTTCTTCAGGGCAGGGTCTCCGCAGACACGTGAGAGGTCGCACAAGTCTCTCACGAAGCGCTTTCGATTGACAGAGATCGCGTTATTGCCTTTCCATGCAGTCAGTCAGGGGGACCAGGGGTTAGAGGTCAAGAGGAGAAGACTAGGCTCCTCAGAAGGTCTTAAACAATCACATGCTCACTCAAGCATATACGCTTGGGCGGTAAGTGAAAGACAGAAGCCTTGAGGATTGGGTTTCCAAAAGGAAATTGATTTGAAGGTTTTCCAGGTATGGGTGCATTTGCTAATCAGCCTTGCAGGTAAACAGCGGGAGAGATTGACAGCCTTTAGCCAGAAAAATATAATCGACGTGGCTTAAAGGCTCAGGCGTCTCAGACATAACAATTTGCAGAGTGCAATGGTGTAAATCACAATTAAATCGGCAGGTGTGGAGGGCCTGTGACTCTTGACGTTAGGGAGCCAGGCTCTCACCACGAATATATTGATGGGATTTTGTGAACGGGGGCTTTGCTGTGGGGTAGCAGTCGTCTGTTTCCCCTGGCAACCGTTTGACTTACACAAGAGAAGCGACCAAACTTTGGCATTTGAAAAAAAGTGGCTAATCACGTGTCTCTGGGCTAGCATGCAGCTTTCAAGGGCTTTCTGGAATCAGAGAGGTGTACGCCGTGGTTTAATCTCCCATCAGAGGTCGGCTTCACAATGACTACAAAGGCTGAAGAGTGGAAATGGAAATGGATTTGCACCATAAATGGAGCATCAACTGAAACTGATTAAGGATTGCAGCATTGTGTATTCAGATGTTTTAAGATGCACCTGGCCTGCTGTTGGTCCAGATGTCCGTGGCAAACCTGTGAAAATCCATGCCATTGTTTTATCCAACACCTGCACGGATGAGTTGCTGAGAGACAGAGTCCTCATAACGATCTTGGCAGAACAATTACACAATAAAACCTGTTTCCTGTTTCTCTGCTGAACAAGATTCATTAGGAAAAAAGTTTTTGTTTAATATCAAATGAACAAAAGCCGATGAAGTCAGGCAAATTATATTTATTTTTTCTTCAATCATCTCACAGACAGATTTAAAATTCCATTACCCCCGCATTGTCTCCCTGGGTAAGAGATGCAGTAGTTTTGATTGAAAGTTGACCATGGGTTGTGGTCTACTAATAGGCTTTGAAGTGCTGCTATGGGTAATTGTGTTCCCTATAAATAAATGACAGCTAAGTATGCATAATTGAATCCACCAACACTTTCAACCCTCTGAATATTTTATTATGGGATCTGAACAAAGTGTGGGGGAGAAGGGGGGTGAGGGCACCACATTCAGATTTTGACTGACACCTTTCCTATTCATCTATTATACCGCCTGTTCTGGTTATAGTAAGGTTCCCATCTCGCACCAGAATACCAAGTCAGATCTTCTGTCAATTGCTATAATCTTCATTGGTAATCAGGGATGATAAGGCTGATATGAAGACCTACTGGGGGCTCATTAAATTAAGATAAAACAAGTTAAATCTTCATATCAAATGCGAGGGGCCTGTCATCTCTGACGCCTGACAGTTGCGTTTTTTATCTGCATATTAAACACTGGTGCAATCAGTTCAGGCGACCCTGTGCAAGGGAATTAGAGACAACGTTTTTACTTAACCACACTTCGTTAGATATTTCATTTGAAGGGGACACCATTTAAACAATTTTACGGAGCTTGCATGAGATATTTATTCATTTATTTATTTATTTATATAATTGTATTCTCAGGAGTCAGGCCTGCAAGTGCAAACAGTATTCACATAAATAAAGAATAACACTGTAATTTAATTAATTTTTAATTTATTTAAATAGCAAATTTTAATTAAAGCGAACTAATTACAAGATGTGCTAATTAATTATTCAAACTAATCACAGCCACATATCAGTATTTAATATATAATGTAGATCATTTAAAGGGTTAGTTCACCCAAAAATTTGAATTCTGTCATTAAGTACTCACCCTCATGTCGTTCCACACCCGTAAGACCTTCATTAATCTTCAGAACACAAATTAAGATATTTTTATGAAATCCAAGAGGTACAGGACTCGTCCATACACAGCAATTTAACCACCACTTTCAAGGACCAGAAAGGCACTAAAGACATTGTTAAAAAAAGTCAACGTGAGTGCAGTGGTTCAACCTTAAAGTCCCTGTAAAGACAATTCTGAGAATTGTTTCTACACACATTATAAATGTTACAAATGTATTGCTGAAACACATTACAAAGACTGTTAACTCTGTATACTGCTTATTTTTTCAAGATTTTGATAACTTATTTCATTTACTTGGCAGTTATTCTCTCTTATTCCAATGCCTCCAGGTTCTACGTCAGAACGCCGACTCATTATTGGCCAGCTTCTGCATCAGCATCACACACATGCGTAGGTTGTTCTCCCGCGGTATAAATTGCGTTCCGGGGGGGAGAAATGGGAACACGGGGACACCGCGATGCGACCGCAAAGGAGACTTTCACTTTCGCGATCAAAGGGGCAGGGGCTTTCAATCAGATTTGAGGGACAAGTTTACAGTTTATGTCAAGTTTAGATTTACAACTATGGTTAGGTGGGTTAAGGCTAGGTATCATTTCCCTCTGACTTTAGAATTTAGGTAGAATTGAAGGGTTAGTTCACCCAAAAATGAAAATTATGTCATTAATGACTCACCTTCATGTCGTTCCAAACCCATAAGACCTCCGTTCATCTTCGGAACACAGTTTAAGATAGTTTAGATTTAGTCCGAGAGCTTTCAGTCCCTCCATTGAAAATGTATGTACGGTATACTGTCCATGTCCAGAAAGGTAATAAAAACATCATCAAAGTAGTCCATGTGACATCAGTAGGTTAGTTAGAAGTTTTGAAGCATCTAAAATACATTTTGGTCCAAAAATAACGAAAACTACGACTTTATTCAGCATTGTCTTCTTTTCCGGGTCTGTTGTATATCCGCTTTCACTCCACAGTGACGCTGCTTCTTCTTGTTTCCTGTTTTACAGTGGTTGGCATCCAGCTTATTGGTGCATTACCACCCCCTTCTGCTCCGGACAGTGACGCTGATGACGTGTTATCTAGTGCGCCCAAGCTTCATTTACAGTCTGAGGGAGACGCACGCTGTATTCAAGCTATTCTACATTGTTTGTATTTTGGTATTGCTATATTTTTTAAAATGGTGCGTAGGTGTGCATGTTGCGGATGTCCTAATCACATCACTGTCCGGAGCAGAAGGGGGTGGTAATGCACCAATAAGCTGGATGCCAACCACCGTAAACCACCGTGTTTTTATTACCTTTTCTGGACATTGACAGTATACCGTACATACATTTTCAATGGAGGGACAGAAAGCTCTCGGACTAAATCTAAAATATCTTAAACTGTGTTCCGAAGATGAACGGAGGTCTTACGGGTTTGGAACGACATGAGGGTGAGTCATTAATGACATAATTTTCATTTTTGGGTGAACTAACCCTTTAAGTTTAGGGGTAGGGATAGGGTTAAACCAAAATATTCAGGCAATAATGTTGTTCCAGTATCAAAATATTTTGTTGATACTGAAACAACATTCTTGACTGAAAATTTAGTCTTAACCCTATGCCTAGGAACATGTCCTGACCATCATTTAAGACATTACAATATTGTGCTAAATCATTGAATAGACAAAAAGTGTCTTTAGAAGTCAATATATTATATGTTGTATTTCCATATTATTGAACATACAGTAAGCCTTCACTGACCTACATTGTACATCAAATTGCATTGGTCTATGCAGTTTTGGCCACTTTGTCATGTCCCACCATTTTTATAAGTTAAAAATATTAATTGAAATAGCCCTTTTTTTTGGCATAACTCTATCCAGAATTGCTCAGACAATTTACACCTAGTTCAAATATCATATCCGCAGTTTGTGTAAATAGTATATTTTCTATTTACACTTTTTAAACAGTAACAGTATTTAAACAGTATCTACTATATTTTACAGTCTGTGCAAATAGCATACTTTCTCTTATGTATTTTTTAATATATATAATTAATAAATAAAGGCAATTCAGACATTTGTTTCTAAACACATTGTAATGGTGCATTCACACCAGACGCGAATGAAGAGTTAAGCGCGAATGATTTACATGTTAAGTCAATGCAAAGACGCAATAGACATCCTGCGGCATGATTCACGCGAATCGCGCAAGTTGAAAAATCTGAACTTTGCCGAATATTCGTGCCGCATTAACCAATCAGGACCTTGCTCTAGTAGTGACGTGATTACGATGTAGCGAGCGGAGACAGAAATCCGAAACAACAATGGAGGACAAAATCACTGGATACCCGGAGCTGTGCGATACATCTTCATACTTTTATACAAACAGGAATAAAAAGGATCTTGCTTGGAAGAAAGTGAGTGAGGAGGTCGGACAATCGGGTAAATTGTAAAAAAAACGCTCTTTACTCAATTTGAGCTATATATATACATATTGAGACTACAAGCTAGCTAAAGTAGTACTGAATTGTGGAGTTAAACAGTTAACCGTTAAACAGTTTTTCACCATTTTTGCGTTAAGGATTTTTTGGGCAGGCCTGAAATCATGGCTCGACGATGCACTGAAGCCACTGAGCATGGCCCCTTCCCTAACACTATAATAACTAGAATGCATTATGCCAAGTTCACACTGCACGATTTTAGGCCCAATTTTCACTCGCTGACAGGTTTTGTGAAATCACCGACAAATTCCTGAAATCGAAGGCAAATCGGTGCTGTCGCCGATGCAATGCACAGCAGTGACTGAATACTACCCCAGATAGTCATGCAGTGTGAAAAGAACAGTGATCTGACGACTTTGAAAATCGTGCAGTGTGAACTCATCATCAGCATTAGTGGTTCGCCCGCTCAATCGCAAGTTTGTCATTACCGTTAGTTACTACAGCCTACAGTTTGCTAGCTAGCTATGCCTTTGTCACATAAATGCATATTAACTTGCGATAATTTATTCTCCTTATTCCAATTTTCTAAAAACAATGATATCAAGAAGAGGTGGATTAATTTTGTGAAGAGCCACCTTGATGGAGAGCTGAGGATCACTACCAACACCTGCCTCTGCAGTGAACATTTTACACCGGATAGTTTTATAAACTTTCATCTGAGATAACTGGGATTCACTGATAATCTGCTGATTATCTCTTGCCCCAGTCTTCATCCTCCTGTCCTGCCAACATCTGGTGCCATTGTCTGCAGTACGTGCCCACCAATGAGTGCAAGTTGCCTTGTGTGTGTTTTCAGTGCAGATATCCCCCCAGCGTTTGAGAGCAGACAATACTGCTAGATTTTGATAACTTATTTTATTTACTTGGAGATTTTTTATCATTCAAATTTGGCTGGGTGGTTAATAACACATTTTTCGGTTGTTGTGACAAACTCAGAACACATATTTTAATATTGCTTTACACGGACTTTAACTAAATAAACACATTAAATTGACATCATTATCAGGATGGAATTTTTTGAACATTTTGCCATATTTTTTTTTTTTTCATTGCTTGTTGTCATTATGTAATTTCTCACCATGATGACCTCAGTGCTCTAATACAGTGACCTCCTACCACCAATCAAAATTATAGTAATTAATGAAAAAGTTTATTATTTATTTTTTTATTTATTTATAGACAGATACTCCACTGATACAGGAGATACATATTTTTAGACATTTAAAATTTCTCACTTTGACACTTCTCCATTTGGCAAAGGGTCCCTCTCCTCCTTTTTATTCACCTAACAAAACAGTGTTAAGATGGCTGTTATTTCTGTATGCGAGCAGCACGCTGCTTTGATTTATCCATCTCTAGTCTCATGGATAAAGAGCTGAGGTCTGACACCTCCCCTCTGTCTGCTCTCCTCAGTAATGAGCCGGCACTCTTTGTTCAGAAAGAGCACGAGAGAGAGTGGGAGAGGGGTCAAAAAAGTGGAGGAGAGATCAGACCTGAATACAGAGAGAGAAAGGAAGAGACTGTGATGCCATACTGATGCAATGTGTATTTATGAGCAAAAGAGAAAGACATTGATAAAGACAGCACAGCAGAGTGTTTGAAGTTATCTCCCAGCGGTTCAAGTAGGGGAGGCATGATCAGCTATTGAATTAAATAATAAAAACCAGGTTCACAGTTGAGTCATTTTTGCCACAGAAGTATAATATGCCTTTGAGTTACAAGCTAACCGAAATTTCTGTCCTTTGAGCTTTATATATAAAGGTATCTGTGAACAATCCATTGTTCTTTGTCAGAGGAAGTGATGAAAGTGTTAGTTTGGGAAGACAGCTATTATTTACTTTATCTGTCTTCTTGGTGTAATCTATGCTTAGATTGCTGTTTGTATTGGCTTATTGCTATAAGTTAAGGTAAATGTGCTACTTAAAAAAACATGATGGCATTATTTTAATCAACATTTTAGCTCCGACTTGGTGTTTTTTAAACTTTAGAACCATATTTCTTTTCAGACTTTTTTTTCTACTATTAATTGCAAATAGCCCATCTTGTTACAATAACTGTTGTTCCTCAGACAAATTACTTTACCTATTTTTTTTACAATTTTGTTGTCTTTCCGAGCATGAAAAACAAACCTTTGTTAAATCAGCAAGTTCCTCTGACTTTTTCCACATTCGAAATTTACAATTTTAAGGACAAACTGACACTTTTCAACAAGAGAAATAACACTATGGAAATGTTCTCTGTGATTTTCCAGCTGAGTGACTTCAATGACGATTAAGAGCTGATGTTTTTTGGAAGGGGGTGATCATGTTCTGTGCAAGCTGTTGACAGGTGATGTATTTTGGGGAAGATTATGTCCTCTGGCACATGGATAATCTTGTATTAGAGGTGATTAAACTCACAGGGGTCCTCTTTCTTCTCCTCGCAGGTGCCCCTGTCATGCCTGATGGGTTTCTGTACAAAATGCGCAAGCCAGCAGGTCTCGGCTGTCGGTCCATTTCGCCGGCACAAAACCAGGCAGGGAGGTGGTCCTTTCTCTAGGCATATGAGCGTAAATGACATTACCAGGATGTGATGATAGCCCACAGTCACTAATATATTTGGGAGTCTGTTTCTGGTTTCGGGTTAAATATGTTGTCTTATTTACATTTTCTCACTTCACACTCGGGTTCTTCGATTTATTTTCATTGCCTTGATCAGTCATTCACGGATTTGAAAGCAGCAGTTGATTTTGTGACATACTGTGAGGCCTGTAGAAAAGTGGCAAATGATCTTGTAGACAAGCAGCAAATATTTGATCTAAAAGAAAAACAAGGATGTGGCTCTCAACTCTCTAAATTTCTCAACTTATCAGGAGAAAAAAACAAGGCAGGATTCTCAAGGACTTTTCAGGTCACCAATTAGAGTTAATGTAAACGGAAAACATTTTTAGCCCTCGATGAGACCAGAAGCATATGACCTCGTGGAAATTAAGTCTGAGCTGTCAGAAAAATTCCTAGGAAATGACCTGTGATTTCAGATGTCCACTTGACCTTTGCCTTTTAGCTGTACAAGCACCATGTGTGCAGCTGGCGTGTTTGACTCTTTTATTTATTTTCAGACTTCGTTTTGCATGCATGCTGTTACCTGATTGCTATTGTCTAAAAGGTGCACACTGAATTCCATATTATCCGATTGCTTAACCACTCTTCCCATAATACACTTGTACGCATTCACAGGAACTTTCCAGGAGTGTAACCTTTTGGAGTTGTGAAAGGCACCTCTGCAGCCTGTGACAAAATAAATAATCAAATAGATAAAATATTTAAATCAGGACAGATGGAATTCGTTTCTCTTCTTTTTTTTTCTTGCTTGTTTTTCCTCCTTTCTTCCTCATAGCTCCCCCTTTTTGATCTATTTGTTATGCATGTGGGAGGTTGAGTCTGTTGGCATGAAGACAAAAGTACCAGAAGTTTCCATTTTAATATGCCACAAATAAAGGGCATCACAAGTGCCCACATGGGCACTCAGTATGAATAGAACAAGAAATTTTTAGCATGTTATTGTAGTAGAGAGATGCTTAATCTCCTGTTTATATGGAGAGACCTTCACAGCTGACAAACCAGTGAAGTGTCACTCATAAAAAGGCAGGTGTTATGTGTTTTTGTATATGTGGTGAGTTTTTGTCTGTAATTGTCCACATATCCTGGGGATGTTTTTTTAATCGGTTTGCTACAATTTTCAGCTCTGAAAAAATCCTTTCTTCTTTTTATGTACTAAATATACAGTACTATTGAATTATGGCTTTGACAGAAAACAAGATGATGAAGCTCTGAACATTTTGCTAACGTCTTAATGCGGTGTAATTTTATACAAAGTGTTACTCGGTCCAATCTTCTGTGTACTGTGTAGGTGGTGTAACTTATGTGAGTTTTTCTTTTAGTCCATGTCTGTTAGCTTTGAAGTCATTTATATGTCAGTTAACTCCTTAAAAGTGATGAATGACCTTTTTAAATTAACAGTTTTCAGCTGTCTTTCTGCTCTTGGGAAACAGAGCAAACATACTGATAACTCATGTTGCACTAATGGAGTGTTCATTTTTAAATGTTTTTTTTAGTCATCAATTTACAGAGCCCCAAAAGGGAAATGGTGATGGAAAGAATATAAGATAGGATGAAAATATATATTTCAAAGCTTTTCTAACCGCCCGCTCTAAGCTGGACTTGAACCCAGGTCTGCTGGCATGGGAGTCGGGTGTTCTAACAAGGAGGCTAAAGAGCACCTTTTGAGATCAGGGGAGTGAGGTTTACACGCATAGCTCTTAAAGACTGCGGACTGAGGTGTACAAGCACAGCTCTTACCGGTCTACGTCTGTTACTAAACTTTTGCTTTCCTAAGAGAAACGTTGCATTCGTTCGCAAAATCTTTGGGTTCCCTCACAAAACTTTTGCGTTCCCCTGAGAAACTTTGCATCATTTTGTGCAGTTGTAAGTTGTTATATTATGTTTATAATGTGTATATTTGATTAATCGCACATGTATTGGATGTATTTAACCTTGTAGCAAATTGCTTGACTTTACTTTGTTCAATCACTATTCAGTTTACACACCTCAAGAGGGTTACTATTTACTATTATCTTTATCCTTTCTAGATCTTTATTCTTTAACAACACTATTACATTGTTAATATCTTGCAGTATTATTTTTTCTTGTCATATTTGCTTCTACTGTAATAAATAGGTTGCATAATTTTCAGCTCATCTTCTTTATCATGTTTATTCACAGAGAAGAGCCACTTGATATCCTGCTGTCTTTATGTCAGAATATGTCAGAATGGGAAAGAAAACTGTGCTTATGAAGACATTTCATAAAGAGGTAAGGCAATAACCAAAGGTTTCAAACTGGCTTGGTGTATTCCTTTAGCTATCATCATTGTGTCCTTGAGCAAAAGGCTTTTCTTCAGATTGCTCCAGGGGGCTGTTTCTGTTACTTAACATGACAATGTCATGGAAGGTAATCCCACCAGATACCAAATAAAGAATACCAAAGCTGTATTCATTGTGTCCAGTATATTCTTCAGGATAAACATCTCACATATAAAGCAAAGGACTGTTGGTCAAGGGCAAAAGTACTTTTTCCAATCGAGAACCAAGTGCACTTTATTGTAATCTCTCTTTTCGTTTTAAAGGACCACAGTACGTTCTTTTATTCAAGCTCTATTAATAAGGAACATTCTCTTTAAAGAACTTCAATGCCCTGCATGCATAAGTTATAATTCTCGGGAATAGGATAACAACAGAGAAAAAGAAGAAGCTGTGGGTCGTGCTCCAGGCTTGCTAACGGAAATACTAATCTCAATCTCCTAGGTCCTCTGTCATGGACACTGAATTATTACTTGTAGTTCTGCAGCCGTGAGTCTAGAATGAAGTCTGGACACAATGCAGTATCACCTTGGGATAGAGTAGAGTTGAAGTTCCCTATTTCCAAAAGTAGCAAATCCCACATCACGCATAGCACCAGTCTTTAATATCCATATCTTGAGCATACTCCTCTAGCGAGAAGATCTTTATAGGTTTTAATACGTCTTACCCTTTGAGGCAAAGAAGACTATTTTGGAGAGAAATTGGCAATAAAAAAGATGCATCTGTGTCGGTGTGCTGTGCAGTATGAGATTTGCATGAGGTCGCCTCAGTGAAAAAGGTTTGACGATGTGATTTTCTCGAATGAAATGAAAGACTTGTATTCAAATCAGTCTGTCTTCTCACCTTCAGGCAAGGGCTTGTCCCAGTTTGCTTGTGCCTTGATTCCAGGCAGATCATCTGGAAATTGAGGCTATTTAATTATTAGCTTATTGAAACCTGAGTCCGACGCCAGCGCAAATGGAAATTCTCCACTTCTTTCTGCATGACAGACCTCTGTTCGGGCTAATAATATATGCTCACATAAATATGCATGATCACATTCTGATTGGACAATTAGCCTCTTTCAATCAGGGGAAATGCCAAGTAATGATTTTGATATGTGCAAGTGATTCTGAAACCGGAGCCAGAGCGTCCACTGAGATTGCTCTCTCTCCTCGTGCAAAGAGTCAAGCTGTGCAGTCCATTACAAACACTGTTAAACTCAACAAAAGGAAATATATTCATGAGAAACCAAATAATGAAGCAAAATATAAAAAAAAAAAAAAAAATCGCAGGCGCAATCACGTTCCCAGGATAATGACGGGCAATACACCTCATTATGACATCTTAGATATCTGTGATTTCCGCTCCCTCTGCCTAAAGTCTGCTCCCTCTCATTTCCGTTCCTGTCTTTTAATCCTATCTCTCCATTTTCTGCAAATGGGCCGAACTAATAGACTTTTGGGGCCATAACTCTGTCTCACTCTTCAGTGCCACTGATGATAATCTTGTTCTACACGGAATTTATTGCACATCTGGTTGCGAAAACACCCAATTAGAGCCCTTCTCTTCTGCATGCAGTCAAATGAGAGAGCGCACTGAACCAAAACACAACATATGGCGTGTATGTATGTGTGTGTGTGTGTTTCTATCTGTTTATCAATGGTACACACAGACACCAGCTGTCTGTCAAGCTTAAACTTGATCAAGCAGACATGGTTTCTTCTCAATGCTCAACAGAGCTCTCTCTCTATATATATATATATGCACACACACACACACACACACACACACACACACATACACGTTTACTTAGCTAAATGGGGACATTCCATAGACGTAATGGTTTTTATACTGTACAAACTGTATTCTATCCCCCTAACCCTACCCCTAAACCTACCCATCACAGAAAACATTCTGCATTTTTAAATTTTTTAAAAAAAAATTTAATTTATTTTTAAACAAGTGTTACAAATGAGGTCTCTAAAGGGAGTTTTTTGGAGATTTTGTCAGGTTTTGGTCACTTCTGGGTTCAAATTTGTCCCCAAAATATAGTTAAGTAGGTACACGCAAATAGATATACACACTCAGCTTAATTGGAAAAATAGAATTAAACATCTTGACCTGTAAAGATTTCATTGAATTAATTACCCTGTTTCTGATTAATTATTAATTATGTTAACTAATTAATTTAAATACAATACAATTTACTAAATCATTTTTTAAAATTATATATGAAAGCTGCAGTCTGTAAGTTTTGCCTCTTTGTTGCCATCTCTGTTTGAAACCTGCAATTGCAGTTATTTAAGGAATTATCTTTATTGTGCATCGGCACAGCTCCTCAGCGCGGATGAATCTAATGTTTGCTGTCAGTCACCACATCGGTGTGGATACTGTACTTCGGAATCACAGATTCTACGTCTTTGAAGTATGACCAAAATAAGAATTTTTTACCAGAAAATGTCATCTGATCAAGTAACATGTCTGCCACTTTTGTTCTGACCAACTGAGAAAAAAACAATAAATCGCGCTGTCAGTGGTGATTAAATCTAACGATCTCTTAGCTCGGATCACGTCAAACCATGCTAATTATTATTATTGTTATACTTTGTTCTCAAATTATTAATATTTATCAGCATTGTGTGACTATTTATTGTGTATTAGCGTTACCTGTAGATTTCAATTTCTGTAGCCACTCCGCAGTCCGAAGTCTTTGACTACGGGTGAACTGGGTGAATTGTCACTGATGACTGTCATTTGGACATTTCTGGATTACAACCCGCCATCAAAATGATAAGTTTAATTATTGCAGCTGCTGTGAGAAAAGGCTATAAATGATCCGCTACCAGCAGCATCCTCACATGCCATATAGCCTACTAGCTGGGACTCCTTCTTTGTGTAAACAGACATGACATAATGACGCAAAGACGAACGGCGGCATGCTCGAATTTCCCGTGGAAACCTATCAGTACCACACCATTAGAAAACATTATTACAAGCTTACCTTTGTGAATCAGCCTAAGATAAGGAGATAGTTTTGAACACTGGCTAGTTATACTTGCTCAAACATTTGTTTGGGTTACTTTTTAACCCAAAAGTTATGGACTGCAGCTTTAAATTTAAGTCATTTATATTTGTGTTCTTTTAGCCTAATTAATTTATATTTCTACTCTAATAATGTATTTCTAATAATAATTTTCTACTCCTACCCTTAGATATTAGATCAAACTTTAGATTAAAGTCTGAGCTCTTAATATTTGGTAATAGCAAACCAGACATCATGTACAGTTGCAAGAAAAAGTATGTGAACCACTTGCAGAATCTGTGAAAATGTAAATAATTTTAACAAAATTAAGGAGATAATACAAAATGCATGTTTTTTTTTTTTTTTAGTACTCTCCTGAGTAAGATATTTTACATAAAAAATGTTTACATATAATCCACAAGACAAAAAATAGCTGAATTTATAAAAATAAATTCTGTGCAGTGCAGCTGAAGAGATGAGGCGAATACGGAAATCCACAATAATATAGGCTTTACTTAGAACAAGGAGCAGAACAACAATGTTACACAAAGTAGACAAACAATATAACAGACAAGGAGTGCAGGGAGTGAGTCCAACTTAAAGGGAGTGTTGACGAGGACAAACAGGTGCTGGGAATCTGGGGAGATGGAAGGAAGACTGATGAGGGAAGTGCAGGCAGGTGTGGAGAACAGGAGGATGCTAGGGCTCGTGGAGAGTATTGGGCTCGCCGGTAGAAGTGGGCTCGTGATCTGCTGGAGCGGGCTCGGTGGCGGCGGCAGGAGCGGGCTCGGAGAATTCTGGAGCTGACATCTTGGCAGCTGGAGCATGCTCTGCGAAGACTGGAGCGGGCTCGTTGAAGCTCAGAGTGGGCTCGACGAAGCAGGGAGTGGGCTCGTTGAGGCTTGGAGCAGGTTCGGCGAAGCATGGAGCGGAGCTGGAGCAAGGTTGAGGGGACTGGGAGCTGGTTCAGCCCAAAAGTCTATATACCAGTCCTCCTTATCCAGGACTGGCATCTTGGGCTGCACGAAAGCAGAAAACTCAGGAGACTGGGGCTGCAAGAAGGCAGAAAACTCAGGAGACTGGGGCCGCTCGGAGGCAGAAAACTCAGAAGACTTGGGTTGTTTGGTGGCCCTTTTCTTCTTTCTTTTCCATTTCGGCCCAGTGGAGGAAATTTCATCGCCTATCCGGGGTTTTGTGTCCGGCAGGACACCAGGGGAATGCTCACTGGAGGGGTAGGTGGAGGAAAATGGAGATCGGCGAACTGGCCAGGCCGCCTGTGTTTCTGGGGGGACTGGATGATGATCACACGATCCTCAAGAACCTCCTCAATAACAAACTCAGAACAATTTAGGAACAAAATCAGATTATTTGCATCGACTAGGGAAAAATAACAGGCAGGTTCTTTAAAACGAATCGTGTCCTCATCCAGCCCCGCCAGAAAACAGACGTTCAACGGGGCATCTGGCCAATTCGCCAAATAAGCAAGCTCAACAAATTCCTCCACATACCTCTCCAGCGAACGACCGTCCTGCCGGAACCCACAGAGGCGATCCGATGCTGTGGATTGCTTTGGAGGTACAGGAGTCTCAGGGAGCTCAGTGATGAAGAATAAGCCCAACTTTTTTGTGGAATTCCAACAGTAAGGGTCTGTTATTCTGTTATGTGTGCAGCTGAAGAGATGAGGCGAATACGGAAATCCACAATAATATAGGCTTTACTTAGAACAAGGAGCAGAACAACAGCATTACACACAGTAGACAAACAATACAACAGACAAGGAGTGCAGGGAGTGAGTCCAACTTAAAGGGAGTGTTGACAAGGACAAACAGTTGCTGGGAATCCGGGGAGATGGCGGGAAGACTGATGAGGGAAGTGCAGGCAGTTGTGGAGAACAGGAGGATGCTGGAAACTGGAGTCCGGGAAGGCATGAATGTAACCACTGAGTGAACCACTGATTCTATACAGTGTGTGGTTACCTGGATGATCTACGACTGTTTGTTTGTTTTGTGATGGTTCTTTATGAGTCTCTTGTTTGTTCTGAACAGTTAAACTGAGCTCTGTTCTTCAGAAAAATTCTCCAGGTCCTGCAGATTCTTCAGTTTTCCACCATCTTTTGCATATTTGAACCCTTTACAGCAGTGACTGAATGATTTTGAGAGTCTTTTCACACTGAGGACAATTGAGGGACTCAAACACAACTATTAAAAAAAGGTTCAAACATTCACTGATGCTCCAGAAGAAAACACGATGCATTGAGAGTTGGGGGATGAAAACTTTTGAACAGGATGATGATGTCCAAATTTTTCTCATTTTGTTTAAATAAACATTTTTTTCATTTAGTACTGCCCTTCGGAAGCAACAGAAGATACTTCCTTGTTTCCCGTAAGACAAAGTAAATACAATTCACCTTGATCTTCAAATTCCAAATGTTTTCACCCCCCGTAATGCATCATGTTTCCTTCTGGAGCATCAGTGAATGTTTGAACCTTTTTTAATAGTTGTGTTTGAGTCCATCAATTGTCCTCAGTGTGAAAAGATGGATCTTAAAATCATTCAGTCACTGCTGTAAAGGATTTAAATATGCAAAAGATGGTGGAAAACTGAAGAATCTGCAGGACCTGGAGAACTTTTCTGAAGAACAGAGCTCAGTTTAACTGCCCAGAACAAACAAGAGACTCATGAAGAACCATCACAAACAGTCATGGATCATCAGGTAACCACACATTGTATAGAATCAGTGGTTCACATACTTATGAATGGGGTTATTTTTAATAAATTCAGCTGTTTTTTTGTCTTGTGGATTATATGTAAACATCTTTTATGTAAAATATCTTACTCAGGAGAGTACCAAATAAAAAATAACATGCATTTTGTATTATCTCCTTTATTTTGTTAAAATTCACATTTTCACAGATTCTGCAAGTGGTTCACATACTTTTTCTTGCAACTGTATATTATACAAGCTTACATATTATGCTTAATGAAATGTATTACACATGCATATGTGAATGGGCGGTTACAGTCTGTCTTTGCATTCATTTCCACTACCCACCGGATTGTGCAATCCTGGACTGAGACAATGGCTCATTATCATTCACAGTAGAGAGAGCCATTTCATCTCCAAATCTAAATGGTGATCAACCTGTCAATTACCACACACCTCTCAGACTGTGTGCATATGTTTAGAAAAGACAAACAGGAACATTTAAAACAGATGGAGTGGAAACATATGGAGGGAGAGCTACCATTAGTCATTATATGAACATAAGAACGAGTTGTACGTACTTCTATATTTTTTTTTTTTTTTAACTTGAATACATTCAAGGTGTGCAGCTGTGTCTGTCATATGGCCATTCCAAATTTAATCGGATCTGCTCAGCTATAGTGTTGCGCACTTCTAACATGAGCGATTTGCAAGGATGAGATCAGATTTCACAGCTGAAAACATACATTTTTTATATATAAAAATATGCAGTAGTACAACAATGTTGATTTGGATGAGACATATGGTGTATGTCTCTTTATTTACAATTTACCAGGAGGACGTCTGTCTTCTATATAAGGAAGAGAAGGAAAGAAAAAACACATTTACAAAGTTAACATGGTCTGTGTTACATTTTTTTTATTTATTTATTCTTTTATTATAGACCCCATGACCATGACTGTGATGACGATGTGAAAACGTTTTCTACAGACTTTCTACATATTTTCTTATAGGCTAACATGCCTCTGTCAGTATAATTTCTCAAGTTTGCTTGGATTGCATTAAACTCTGTCATATTAATACAATATTTGACATAGTTTTGTATATGTAACAGAAGCACATGTAGTTTTGAGACTCTGCTGTGTTTTTGTGAACGGCAGGCTGTTCCCCAAGAGCATTTCACATAGAAGAAATGGGAGCTAACAGAGACACCTCTCCATTCCCAAAGTCCCTTGATCCCCCTGTCCCAGTCCTGTTTAGTGTTCAGACAGAGGCCTGCAGGGTATCATGTCAGGATTACGCATTTCTGATGTTAATCAGGGGCCTGCAGGAGGGATTCTCAATACACATGTGTTCATAGGCACACAGAATGGTGTGTGCTTATTAAAATACAATATGCGTGACCATATGCCAACCAAATACAGTATGTACACACAGTTTGTATTTCATCACAACAGTGTATCCCTAAAGACTATAAAACTTAATAAAAGTATGCAATGCAATATGCAATTGCACAATAATTCAGTGATTCTATAATTAAAGTACAGTTCTACAATGATTGGAAGCTAGTAAGACAATATTGTATTAGACAGAGTAGAAATGGCTTGTTTTGATTTTGCACATAAGGTGACATTATAGAAGTCTGCCAGTATATATTTAACTTTCATTTGCATTTGAGTAGCAGATGTCTCTATTGCAGTTAATTAAAGATGTACTGTTGTATTTTCACTGTAATTGTCACTGGCCATAATTGCATTTCATTAGCTCATTTCGATTTACGTTTACAGGCAGGCATGACTTACTTCAAAAATGTTTTGGAATGTTTTTGTTTTTCTTTAATGTTCTGAGAATTTCCATTAGCTTTGTATATAGAAAAAATAATCATATGTGTTTGTTCACAAAATGTGATTACAGTTATATTGGTTAAATGAAGATCATAAAGGTGGGAACAGCACTCTAATGATGAAAGTGCTAAGTAAGTTGTCTCCATGACAGTGAAGATTATAACTTCAAATGGTAAAGGGAGTGAGGATATTATTTTCAAAAAATATTCTAGATTTTGTCTCATATTGAATGGCAAATTTCAGTAACTGCACTGTTAATGAAACGCCCTCACCCCTTAATCACTTATTATTCAGTATGAGAAATCGGACTTATGTTTTATTCCACTGGGATCATTAAATGCAATAAATAATTCAATGAGTCTGCTGAGAAGTCATTTAATTCTCTTTAATTGATTCAAATGGATCTGAAATTAGTTCAGAGACTTATAAGAACATGTTTAGTGTTTCAGAGATACGGAGGTGTAAAGATTATTTACTTTCTTCTGCTAATTACTGGCATTTCATATGAATAGGTCTGTGGTTTCAACCAGCTTATTTCAATTAAAATAAGATTTTTTTCTTTTTCTTTTTTATCTTTCTCATTTACCTGACCACTAGCAAGTCAGGAACAGTCAGCAGAGTTAATAGAAAAAAAGATAAGTTAGAGTGTTTTAGGGATCATTTTGCTAAAATGATCAAAAGAGCATTTTAATAATATCATAATGTTCCGTTAGCCTTTTTTCAAACATGTACTTCATGTCTAAGTACATTAATTAAAATGTCTTTTTTTGTGTATCACAGAAGAAAGTCATAGAGTTTAAAAAATATCTCGCATACTACAAAAATGAGTGTGAGAAAATCATCACAGAACTTTCATTTTAAGGTGGACAGTTTCTAAATAATGAATCAAGCAATGCTCAGCATTTTTCTACAACTTTTCTATAATTCTATTCTAGTTTCTGCTATTTATTATTGACTGTGTACTGGTGATGTTTCATGTTATACAAACTGAAACCTGCATAATAAACCTTCATAAATTCATCATTTAAATGTCTGTTTGACAATTTTAAGAACATTTAATCTTAATTTTGCTGTGCATGTGTGCATAGAAATCTCACCCACTGATTAAAAATCATCATTCCACTCAGATCTTTCTATGGCTTAAAGGAAAAAGAAAAATAGAGGGAGATATTTAAAAAAAAAAATGTTTTAATTGAGGAATCTGAAATGCAAGAGGAATCAGATGAATAACAAAGACAGAGCGAGTCTGTAGGGGAATGGAATCAAGGGCACCTCAATCCTTTTGATCACCGCCATCTTTCAGAGCATGAGAATTGCCAGCTATGCAGGACACGGGTACAAGAAACAGGAAGCTATTGCCCAGCTTCTTCTGCACCATCCTGCTAAACATGATAAAAAATTGCACATGCTTCATCAAGTTAGAGTGCATGCATGTGCAAAGCACAGTTGTGCTTCAGTCCCTAAAGTTTTTTTTTTTTTTTTTTTTTTTTTTCATTTTGCTTTCATCTAACAATCATTTGCATTTAAACTACTTCATTAGGTATGCTCTGGTGTTCACTGACATACTAAAGCTTATCGTATTAAGATTAGATAAATAACAGAATAAGTAAAGCTGACTGGAATACAAAACATTTCCAGAGTTCAACTGAGCAGCTAAGTTTTTGGCCTCAAAAACATTTGATTTTACCCTAAAATTGTTAAATACATATCATTTTGTATTTCCGGAATGCACTGAATATGAATGCATATATTTATTCCAGGCTGACACAGAATAGGGAACACAGAATTAAGCAGATTTCCAAATTGCATCCCTTCCCATGCATTTTCATTAATTATGACTAATATGAAATATTTTAGCTAATTTGTATAATGCCCTCAGCTCCCTTTGACATGTTTTACCGTGTTTTAAACCCATTCTGCAAAATGGCACAGATTTCATTCCAAAATCATTGCGAAAAGTGCAAAAAAAAAAAAAAAAAAAAAGTGCACAAATTCCATTAGAGATTCTCCTGCAGGAAAACATGAGTTGAATGGTTGATTAGAAATGAGTTTGGATTGATGTTTGTAGAAGGTGAACAGCACTTAGCTAACATCTTGTATTATCCCTTTGTACCTGAACGCGTTCATGAATATGCATTCTCATGAGCTAATTAAGATGCCTACCTAGGATGCATTAGGGGAGGGTCAGAATTTAAAATGCCAGGTGTTGAAGATGACTTCCTGTTTGGACCGTTGGGACTTCCCGTTGCCACATTCACTCTGGCTTCAAAGCTGATTGCAAAGCAAATCCCAGAAGAGTTAAATCTACAGACGAAACAAACGTGACTTTATTAACAAGAAAGTTCTACTCTTGTTTTCTGCCACACTAGTGAGCATATGGTGGAGGTCATAGGCCAATCTTCAACCTCCTCCTGTTTTGAATGCATGTGCAAATTTCATTGTATGGTGTTAATTATATTTTTAAATTACTACAAAACGTCACATATATTAATAAACTATAAGTAAAAGATCCTTCTTTGTTCATAGTCTTATTGGCAAACTGTGAACCTTTTCTCTCTCTTTCTTAAACTGATGTTTTTTTTATTTTTTTTTTTTATGTCTTTGATCCACTTAAATGCTGCATTTGCTATTTTAATCATCTTTAACCCTTATGTGATGTGATAATTAGAGGTTTCTGAAACAAAGAAATTTCACAATGTGTAACACATAAAAGAGCAGGTGCTAAGCAGACCCAGAATATATTACCATGGAAATATAATTTCTACTAATAGATTCCTTCCAGCCATTCCATAACGACATAATATTAGCATAAAAAGTCATTTGCATTTAAAAAAAAAAAAAAAAAAAAAATCCCTTAATGATTGGTACTAAGATGTGCAATTACAGTCTTGTTCATTCAAACAAATGCTGATCCATGATCCATGATGATTTATCATCTCTGGTATTCATTTAGGTAGATGTTTCTATAATAGTCATTGAACAATGTCCTAGCTCCGCTCAAGACACAAGGGAAAATTCATTAGGAAAAGTGTGATAATGTTTCCTGATCACTTATTTTTACTTTCTCTTTTTTTATATTATCATGATTATTATTACTGTTATTTCAATTCTAAGTTCCTTATTTACATCTTGCCATATTTTTCTTTTTTCACCAGGAAAAAAGTCATCTTTTAATTCCGTTGATTGGCTCAGCTGTCGATAAGGT
Source organism: Megalobrama amblycephala (assembly GCF_018812025.1). Taxonomy (NCBI): domain Eukaryota; kingdom Metazoa; phylum Chordata; class Actinopteri; order Cypriniformes; family Xenocyprididae; genus Megalobrama; species Megalobrama amblycephala. Next base: position 16,368,596 of record NC_063066.1, on the reverse strand, counting down.
CCGATTCCTGTGATGTTTTAAATAAAATAAAAAACATATGAATCAACCCACACTGCAGGTCATCCAATTAGCAGATACCTGGAACACAGCAGGTCTCACATACCAGCATCTGCATTCATACACTATACACCCTCCTTACATACTAGCTAAAATGAGACAGAATGTTTTCAAAGAAGCCAGAGGGAGAATCTCGCACATACATGAGTGCCAATTTGGTTTCCATTGCCTGTTATTAACAGCATGAAGCTTCAGAGGTCAGTTTGGACTAATGAATGTGCCACCGGGGCAACACTCTGCCTGTCTGTCTGTAATCACTAAATGTTTTCAAGCCTGACCTCTCGTTCTCTCCTCTTAACCAACAAATAAAGAATCAAATCAATGACTTTGTTCACATTGATTGCATTAAAACCATTATAAGAATTAAGGAACGCACAGATGCACACACAAGTGCAGTTCAAAGAGAGATTTCTCCCCTTGAATGCGGGGCACGATTGAAGTGTTTGTTTGAGCATGAGATGGGTCCTTGCCTTGATTCTGCCCACTTATTCCATTTGAGTTAGGAGGGATGGTGGAAGGGAGGGCGGGAGGAAGTGTAACGCGGTGGCTTGTTTCGCTAATAGCCTCCTGTAATTTAAATCCTGAACCTGACAACACTGTTTGTTATGGATGGACCTCAATCACTCTCGTGTACTCTCACTCCAAAGAGCTTCAGGTCCATTCATCATATTGCTTTGAGCGGGCTAGATCAGATTGTATATTCCATTAGGGTAATTCACCAGGCATGTGCTGTTGTGTGTGTAGGCTATGTGTATGTGTGTATCTATGTGCTAATCTGGATTGATTCCCCTCCAAAGAGACCCACTGTATCAATTCTACCAATCCGAATGCAAATGCTCTTCATCATTGGTCAAACTCAAGCTAAAAGGTATGCACCATCTCTGGCTTTGTGAAGAAATGCCTGTGTGTTTGCTGACCACTGAAGTGCATTTATATCCAATACAACCTCTTAAAGACTCATGAAATTGCTTGACAAGCTCAGTTTTCTTGTTTTCTATTACAGGATTTATCAAGGGGATTGCCACTTTTTAAAAATAGCCAACGGGCTTCAGTACATCAGCCATGAACCACGATTTTGCTACTTGCTTTATGATTGCACAATATATGAAGGACATTCACATTCTAGAGAGCATTTGATCAGACAATAATATGCATATATTTACAATGTATACATATATCTATATGTATATAAATAAAATATTTAGGTAACACTTTATAATAACTCACTATGAATCATTAGTTAAGCATTAGTAAATAGTTAATTCATCATTTATAAAGCATTGTCCCTACATTAGTAGACATTAATAAGCAGTTTATAAATACAGCTGTAAATGCTTTATTCTTGATTTATAAGCATATCTATAATGTTTAATAAATGTATACTTTATTAATGATCAATTTATCATTCCTAAATTAAGTATTACATTATTTACAAACCAGTTATTTAGTCGTCAGTGGTTCATCATTTAGAAAGTAAGTAAATGATTAATAAACTATTTAAATGTACATTTATACATCTTATTATTCAATTACTGAGTGTGTTAATAAATGTTTTAATAACACATATTCCTACTGTAATTCATCATTAATTCAGGTAGTTATAAAACATTAGTAGTTGTCAGTTAACTATTTTTTGTGAGCTCATCTAATGTGAGGACTATTTATGCCCCGTAAAACTTTTACAAAGGAGATTTAAAGGCTCATTTATCTTCTGAACAGAAAAAGGAAACAAACACAACAGAGCCATATACAGAACATAGACATATTTATTTTAAGATGCAAAAAATTACTGTAAATCCTCTTTGTAAAAGTTTTACAAGGCATTAATAGTTCTCACTTTATATGAGCTCACGAAAATAGTTAACTGACAACTGCTAAATGTTTACCTGAATTAATGATGAATTACAGTAGGAGTATGTGTTAATAAAGCATTTATTAACACACTGAGTAGCTATTACTATATGCCTAAATAATATGTAAAAATGTACATGTAAAAATGTAATTAATGATAAATTTGAACATTAAAAAAGTATGAAAATACATTTGTTAAACACATTATAGATATGCTTATAAAACATGAAAAAAACATTTATAGCTGTATTTATAAACTGCTTATTTCTATTAACGCTTTATAAATGATGAAATGACTATTTACCAATGTTAATTAATGATTCATATTGTGCAGTTATTATAACGTTTTACCAAAATTTTAATATATATATATATATATATATATATATATATATATATATACACTAAGGATAGCACTTTTTTGTATTATAATAAACCTTTGGTCAGTAAACATAACATTTTCTAATTATATTTCCAAATTTAAAAAAAAAAAAAAAAAAAATATATATATATATATATATATATATATATATATATATATATATACAGTACAGTCCAAAAGTTTGGAACCACTAAGATTTTTAATGTTTTTAAAAGAAGTTTCGTCTGCTCACCAAGGCTACATTTATTTAATTAAAAATACAGTAAAAAACAGTATAACAAATACAGTAATATTGTGAAATATTATTACAATTTAAAATAACTGTGTACTATTTAAATATATTTGACAAAGTAATTTATTCCTGTGATGCAAAGCTGAATTTTCAGCATCGTTACTCCAGTCTTCAGTGTCACATGATCCTTCAGAAATCATTCTAATATGCTGATCTGCTGCTCAATAAACATTTATGATTATTTTCAATGTTGAAACAGTTGTGTACTTTTTTTCAGGATTCCTTGATGAATAGAAAGTTCAAAAGAACAGCATTTATCTGAAATACAAAGCTTCTGTAGCATTATACACTACCGTTCAAAAGTTTGGGGTCAGTAAGAATTTTAATTTTTATTTTTTTGAAAAGAAATTAAAGAAATGAATACTTTTATTCAGCAAGGATGCATTAAATCAATCAAAAGTGGCAGTAAAGACATTTATAATGTTACAAAAGATTAGATTTCAGATAAACACTGTTCTTTTGAACTTTCTATTCATCAAATAATCCTGAAAAAAAATATTGTACACAAATATTTTGTACAATTGTACACATTAAATGTTTCTTGAGCAGCAGATCAGCATATTAGAATGATTTCTGAAGGATCATGTGACACTGAAGACTGGAGTAATGATGCTGAAAATTCAGCTTTGCATCACAGGAATAAATTACTTTGTGAAATATATTCAAATAGAAAACAGTTATTTTAAATTGTAATAATATTTCACAATATTACAGTTTTTTTACTGTATTTTTAATTATAAATGTAGCCTTGGTGAGCAGACAAAACTTCTTTTAAAAACATTAAAAATCTTAGTGGTTCCAAACTTTTGGACTGTACTATATATATATATATATTTTTTTTTTTTTTTGGAAATATAATTAGAAAATGTTATGTTTACTGACCAAAGGTTTATTATAATACAAAAAAAGTGCTATCCTTAGTCTTCAATGTGCTTTGGACATTAACTATAAATCTGATCATTTTGGACAGTACCTTAATTTATTTCTTGTTTTATCCCCTATTCTCTTCTATTTTATTATTATTTTTATAACAAAAATAAATCAAGGACATTCACAACATACAGACAGTTAAATGCAGAGTTTCAGAGGATCAGGATGAAAATCAAGGCAAATCTAAATGTATAATTTCCAATCAGTCGTACCAAACCTTCTTAATCACTCAGGCAGGCTATATATCGTATAAAAATATCATACATACCAAAGAACAAATTTGCTAAAACTTAGATGCTATACAAAATTAACCACCAACAGTTTAATTCAGACAAATTTACTAAAACTTAAATGCTATACAAAAGTAACCGCCAACGCAGTTTAATTCGGACTCTATTAAAGCAAAGTACTTGAAATGACAGTATCATTAATGTGTAGTTTCACTTAGCAGTAAAGAGCACTTGTGACTCACTGCTTGAGTTACAGCCATTGAATGAGATTATAGCAAGAATTTTTAAACAGTAGGTGTGAAGTTAGAGAGGTTAAAAAATGTATCATTTTGGAGACGTGGGGTAATTTCAAATGTAATAGGAAAGAATACAACTTCTGGCCGTAGGGTCTGTGTAGCATGAACTATAGAGGAAGCAGATCTGCCAGTCCAATGCACCAGGGGATAAATTAAAGTCTTCACTACCAGCCCATACTAATGCTGGAATTCTGTCTGGAGAAGAGCCTAGTCTCATAATTAACACTCTGATTCAGAGAGCTCCAGACACACACACACACACACACACACGCTTCACATATACCCACACCCTGAATAAACACATATATCAAATCAACCCATTTAAAAACGACAGCCCGATGGTGTTTAGGTGAAAGACACGAAGGATGAAGCTACTGGGCGAAATTGTTATGAAACATGATAAAAGAGGATTTTAAATTTCAGAGATGTGCTTTCATTGAGGTGTTCTGGCTGATGTAATTGTACGAGCTGTAGTCCGTATTAGTACGTAATCTGATTTGTACATTTATTTGAAACTATAATAAGATATTGTACTGAGATCAAGTCTCTTTGAACATTGAAATTTTAGATCTATTTTGAGGGATTTTTTGCCACTTTTTTATTGACCAAGACAGTAGAACAGACATCAAATTGGAAATGGGGGGAATGGGGTCCGGATACAACATAGTACACATTCAAACCCTGGATTTCCCAAATGAGGACCACAATTCACTTTGGCCCTGTTTACATCTGTATTAAGAAGCTCTTCATCAATCCGATCACAAGTGGACGATGCTAAATACAGGTGTGAACAGGGTCTAAAAGCTTGACCACTTTTGACCACTTTTGACCACTTTCAGAGGTAGCTGAAAACATTTTCAACCCGGATTGCTTTCATAGTGTAGATGCTCATGTGGTCGTATGCATTTAAAGATCCACAAAAGACTGCCATACTCTCAGCCTACTGATGACCTAACGAGTAAACATTATGGGAAGCGCACTAGCCAGACGGGATTTAAACTTTATATAGAAGGTGCACAGTGTCATTCACACAAACACCAACATCATCATGGTAACACACTTGACATAAAAAAAAAAAAAAAGCAATAAACATGAATTTAACAAAATTAGATGTAAAAACCCTAATGAACATAACTGATTTAAAAAAACAAAAACAAAAAAACAATTAACCAATTAACAGATTTTTTTATCTTAGCATTTTTACAGTCTTTTACTGTTAAAATCATAATATTTTGTAGCACTAACTGGTTTGTATATAATACATATTCAGTTACACTTTAATTTAGGGTTCAATTCTCACTATTAACTATTAACTATGATTTTTTCTTCAGTAAACTCCTAATTACTGCTTTTTAATAGTTAGTAAGGCAGTTGTTAAGTTTAGGTATTGGGTAGGAGTAAGGGATGTAGAATATGGTCATGCAGAATAAGGCATTAATATGTGCTTTATAAGAGATAATAAACAACCAATATCCTAATAATATGCATGCTAATAAACAACTAGTCTCTCGTAGCCAGATCTTCAGACTGACGCCAGAAGGTCTGGACACTATCACAGCTTTCATTGGCCAAGGACAGCCCAAGAGGGTGTTTGACTGACATGTAACACAACCAATCACAGTTTGTTTTATTCCGCGTCATGTTTAGGGGAGTGAAAATGTAAAGTCGATGTCCCTTGCGTCTAATAAACTATTCATTCAAGAACATTGTGCAAGTTTACTGCAACAACGGAGCCGTGAACTTCACATACTTTTGAAAATCCAGCATTTAGTTGATCCTGGTAAGCATTCATTCTCACAGTTGTAAACATGACGGTTTTCTTCTGCAAGGGGGATTGCCGTCACGGCATTTGTTTCAAGGCAGATCGTTAAAGAACGCGACACACACGTCTCCCGGACATCCTGTAGAATTCAACCAACCAGACGAAGACTTAGAATATCCTGATGTGTTCCAGTTAAGTGTGCCATACGCATCAGATGTTCAGCCAACGGTCCATGGGCACCACATCTGAGGCTGAGACTAATAAACAACTAGTTAATAGTGAGAATTGGACCCTAAACTGAAGTGTTACCATATTTCTTTCAAGGGTTGTCCTCGACTACGGATTTACATAGTCGAATCCGATTCGAATCCGATTGCCTATATTCGACTGATAGTCGAATCATATATGTTGGGGTTGGGGTTGGGGTTGGGGTTGGGGTTGGGGGGGGGGGGGGGGGATTTGAACTTGAAAAACAGCAGTCCACTAGAGAGTGCGCACGGACTTTGAAAGGGCCGCGCGCTGAACTGTGCACGAGATGGAGCGGGACACGGAAAATGAAGTAGAGGCTTAAGACAACTTTTATTTTCTTTCACACACAGCACAGAGAAACGTCTTTCTAATAAACCGACCAAACTGCCTGTCATAGACGAAACTGACAATGATTTGATCTTTTTTAAACAAATGAAAGGCAATGTGGATAAACATTCACAGCCACGATGTACAGAACACCACACAAGGATATAGAAGAAAACGAATAAAAACATTTTGGATCAATAAACCTTAAAATATATATAAAAATAACTGCAGAAAAGCCACACTGCAGATATACATTTCATATGTCGGCAAATCAAATTACATCGGCTAAACTGTCTGTGCAAGCAAGCTTTAACTCTACAGCGCAACATTGATGCACCAAAAAATGTAATTTATTTAATAAAAAAATTATATATGTATTTTTTTTTTATCAAACATTAATTTACAGAATTGAATTAGAACAGAAATATGATCGAGTCAAACTGCAAAATGCCTGAAGTGCAGGGGAACATATATTCAAAACACAAGCCACAAATAATTAAATTAGATAACCCAGAGTGATCAATAAATAAATTAAAATTAAAAAAAAAATTAAAATAACGAAAGTATAGCCAGAATAACTGCAGAGACAATAAACGCTGAACTGGAGTGGCAGTCTTTTTAGCTAAACATTCAAAAATCAAATTACATCCGTCTAAAATAGTTTGAAATCATTTGTAGCTACCCTACCTGATTGAGAGAAAAAAAAATCCAGTCTTTCACGCGATCTGCCTGTGTCCGTTTGAGTCTTTTCAAATAGCGCGCTATAGTCAGCTCGTTGGCCGGCAGAAGCGCGCCGCAGTGTTTGTCGTTGTTGAGTTCTAGGACATGAGCTGTTGGCACAACTTGCATCATACGTTTTTTGGATCATATTTTACCATTTCAAAGTGCATCCAATTGTACACTTTATCCAAGACATTGTTAAAGATTTAATCCCTGCCGCAAAGATGCTCCTCTGCCGGTCACAGATCATGGAAGTGAAACTTAACAGGGGTGGTTGGATTTATTCACGCACATTAAAAATATTTATTAAAAGCTTCTTTCTTTTCACATTTTTATTTATGGTATTAACATAATAGGCTGCATATTAACCTATTGGGAAAGAACCAGTATGTCAATGTAAAATCAGATATTGAGAACTCATAACACCTCTGCGAAGATTCCACTGTGAGATTGGTAGTCGAATCAGGCTCCTCCTATCGAAGATTCGAATCGTCGACTATTCAGGGTCACCCCTAATTTCTTTATTCTTTATTTTCTTTATTCATTTACATATTTGTTTTATTTTAATGTAGTTTTTAATTAATTAATTTAGTTGAAAGGGCAGTACAGGTAAGGCCCCCGTATACTTCAAACGAAATCGAAGAACGAACTGATGTGACGTCATTTCGAACAAAATCAGGCCAAAACGAAGTTCGTTTTGCGTTCTTTTTGGAAGTTCGAAATGGCTTGCCAAAGCAAACTTTCAGGAAAAGTTCGCTCCAGCTGCAAAACACCTTCATGCCACCATTGGTCAGTGACAATAACATAATAGGAGGCGTGCGCCGAGGCTCCGCCTTTACTCGCGTGGGACGCGTCTTTGATTCATTTTGTATGTTTGAGTTCTTCGAGGTAAGATCTCCTCGGGTGAAAACATGAACACACTGGATAGCCAATTTATAGTACAAAATGAAGTTGTGTTTGTAAAAAAAAAAAATAGGCACTAACACTGTTTTTCATGTTTGATACTGTAAAGCTGCTTGATTTTAAGCAATCTATTGAATAAAGTGCTATATGAAGACATGACGTGACTGGAGTACTATACTGTTATGATCAGATGCTTTTCTTATGCTTTCTATAATAAATTTCTTTTTTTTTCTCATTTTTGTTGTGTTTATTTTGTTACTGAGAAGGAAGTGCACGGCACATATTTACATATTCATCTAAACGCCGCTCTCAGCAGTGTGGGCGGCGTCAGATGTTCGTTTACAGTATATCGCTGGTCACGCATTTCGAACTTCGTTTTACCCTTAAACGAAGAACGAAAAAGAACTTCGTTTGAAGTATACCGGGGCCTTTAGACAAGAGACTGAAAGGAAACTGGGTGCCACATTTATTAACAGTTCCACAGTTCTTGAGTATTTTTTTATTTTTTTGGTAACTGCATCTGTGTGGTAACCATCTCAGTGTGTTGGCAGTCTCCATATCTGAACAGCTTTTGCGAGTCACACCAGCCCTTCTCTTCCAATTTCACAGCAGTTTTACCCCAGGATAAATAATGCCCTGTTTTCAGAGCAAAAAAAAAGGGGGAAAAATCACATTATGATTCATCAGTCCACCGTTTTTTGATTAAAACTCCCCCAAAAAACATTTCCATTTGCTTCGTTCCATCGCCAACCCCCTGCCTCTCTTATTTATTCCATAGCTGGTGAGTGCTAACTTTTTTCTTTTCTCCCTCACTGCATTTTCTTGGCATAATTTGATTGTGTGAAATGACCATGAAAAAACTATTACAACAGGTCCTTAGCTGTGACGAACACAAACAGGCGGTGGGGCTTGTTTACAGAAGGCCTGACGGTAATGGCTTTTTCCTGAGGTGTTGAAAAGAGAGCACACGCAGCCAGTGGTCGGACAGAAATTTCAAAGAGTAGTACCAAGTAGGCATTCAGAGAGCTCCATCTCTCTCTCTCTCACACACACACACAGATTTCTGAGCATTTAAAGTTTGCAGAGAGGAATTGCATGTGCCAGTTTCATCCAAGACCTTAAAGATTTGTTAAAACAAACAAACAAACAAAGTTTCAGCATACATTATTGTAGCACATTGTGTCAATTGATCAGAAACTAGAAAAAAATTATAAATGGGTATTTATCCATGTCCTAATGAGATTGTGTGTGTGTGTGTGTGTGTGTGTGTGTGTGTGTGCTTGTATTTATTACTTATTATTTATATACCTATATACCTATACCTAAACCTATCCATCACAGGAACATATATATATATATATATATATATATATATATATATATACAGTACTGTGCAAAAGTCTTAGGCATGTTATTTTCACCCCAAATAAATGGATTTAAGCCAGTTATTTATATATTTTGCTGTAGTTTGTCAGTAGGAAATATCAGTTTACATTTCCAAACATTCCTTTTGCCATTAATTGTAATAATCCAGTGAGATTTTTGTAGGAACAGGGAGTCTGACAACAGCCGCTATGCTTCACATGAGATCTGATCTCCCCATCATCGAGTCTGTCTGGGATTACATGAAGAAACAGAAAAGGCTGAGACAGACTAAATCCAGAAAAACTGTGGCAAGCTACTTGAAAAAGCTACTTGAAAAACTATGTGCAAGTGTACCTAGGACAAAAGCTGTTTTAAATGCAAAGGGTGGTCACACCAAATATTGATTTGATTTAGTTAATAGAAGTTAATTGATATATAAAATCTATTTATGACATTATTTTTGAAAGCATTCTCACTTTACAGCATTTTTACACAAGTTCCTAAAACTTTTCACAGTACTGTAGCGTTGGAGGTAGGTTTCTTTAAACGTATTGCTGCAGTTTTTCTGGATTTAGTCTGTCTCAGTTTTTTCTGTTTCTTCATGTAATCCCAGACAGACTTGATGATGGGGAGATATATATGTATGTTTATATATAATATATGTATATATGTTTTAACATTCTTATAAGCATGTTAGAATTACGTTAGGTTCCTGTGATTGTTACGGTACACAGGAGGCAGACACAGATGTAAACAGGTAACTTGTCTTTTATTGACACCAGTAGAGCAAGGAGCATGAAACAGGTAAGCAGAGGTGAATCAATGGATGTTTGGATGATAGTAATGGAGATAGTTACTGCCCTTTTCCTTTCAGATACGGAGATGAATGAACACGCTGGAGCTTGGAGATCGCTGGAGGTGACTGGAGCTGACTGGAGCACTCACACACAGTAGACGAGGCACACAGAGGGAAGGAGACACGCTGGAGACAGGTAAGTATGGAGCGAGGAGTCCTTAAGGTAAGCATTAACATGAGTATATGCGAACGAGACCGGACATGGAGTGCTGTGTGTGTGTGTTTTTATGGTGCTGCTGATGAGTGCGATGATGAGGTGCAGGTGGCGGTGATCAGTACTCTGGGGATGGTGTGCGCTGTGATTGGTTGACGTTGGAACCTGACGTGTCTGTGACAGTGATGGGTAGGTTTAGGTATAGTGTAGGGAAGGGCCATACTATAGTGACTTTTAAGATTTTGTCAAACATTTTTCTTTTGCTGACTTGGTGGGGTCTGACTGAAGGACCCCACAACATCATAAATTCCAGATCTTACTATCTTAGTGGGGTCATTTCGACCCCACAAAGTAGTATAAACGCGTGTGTGCGTGTGTGCTTGTTTTCATGATTTATGAGTACACAAATTTGTATAATGACATGGGTATTACGACGTTAACATGTTTTATGAGGACATTTCATGAGTCCTCATATTTAAAACAGGTTTTAAAACATACTAAACAATGTTTTATTAAAAATGTAGAAATGCAGAATGTTTTCTGTGATGGGTAGGTTTAGGGGTAGGGGTAGTGTAGGGGGATGGAATGTACAGTTTGTACAGTATAAAAACCATTACACCTATGGAATGTCCTCACTTTGATAGCAAAACAAACCCGTGTGTGTGTGTGTGTGTGTGTGTGTGTGTGTGTGTATTTTTAACTTATGAATAATCATCATAGTCATTGAATATTTGTTTATCTCACTTGAATTTCTTTCATTAGATGTGACATTTTATATTGCTTTGGAAGTTGCTTTTTTTGGTGTCTTAAACAGCTCTGACCATTAAGACACTGACTGATTAGTTTCATACCCTCTGTGTTACAGTGACTGATGAGGCATTTCTTCTCAAGGACGAATGACTGTAGTTGTGGCTAATTACATTTTACACTAACATAGATTTCATTAAATCAAAATGGACAATTCTTATTTTTTATGAAATATTGCAGTATTTATTATAAATTGTGACCCTGGACCACAAAGCCTGTCAGAATTCGCACAGGTAAATTTGTAGCAATAGCCAACAATACATTGTATGGGTTAAAGTTATCATTAGGATATTATATGCCCGCTGAAGTGTCTTCAGCGATATATCAAACAGCCCCGTCCCTTTTTTTAAATAGCCAATAGGGTTTCGTTTATATCACAGCCGATAAACTCAGTAAAACCTCTGTTTTCTTTTAATATCTAACAATTTATCCTCCTAATCTCCTCTATATCACTTTAAAATACAGCATTGTGTGCAGAATTTAAATGGGTCAGAATTTAAATACCTTTCATGGTCTGAGCCGACTCGCGGATATGATGCTTTCCGTGCTCTCGTGTCCCATAGCAGACTGTGCTCGCACTGCGTCGGTTTACCTTATACAAACATGAAAACGGACTTCATTCGCGTCAATGGAAAGCATATTTACACTGTCTGAATCGTTCCCTATTTTCTATATAGTGCACTATGTGCCATTCACCATGTAGAAACTAGTGAATGTGTGAACAAATGACCGATTTCAACCACAGCTTCAGTGTCTGTTGATAGTGTAGGAGGGGGAGGGACTTCAGATTCTAGAGAGCATTTGATTGGACAGAAGTTTGATGAGAAACTGAAGTGTGATGTGATGTCATAAAAAAATCTGTGATCAATTTTAGCACAAGTCAGAGACTGTACGTTTTGAATGCTTATATCTCCTAAATGCGAATTTTGTCATTGATTTGGAACACACCAGCTTATTCATTCACTAAGGCTAACATATTCATACTAAAAGGCAAAAAAAACCTAAATTTTGATTTCAGGGGGACTTTAAGTAAAGATTATGTTCCATGTAGATTTTTTGATAAATATATCAAAAATGTATTTTTGTGAGTGGATATGCATTGCTAATGACTTAATTTGGACAACTTTAAAAGCAATTTTCTCAATATTTAGATTTTTTTGCACCTTCAGATTCCAGATTTTCAAATAGTTGTATCTCGGCCAAATATTGTCCTATCCTAACAAACCATACACCAATGGGAAGCTTATTTATTCAGATGATGTATAAATCTCAATTTCAACTGAAAACCCTTATGACTGGTTTTGTGGTCCAGGGTCACAATTATTTATCCGTGCACATCATTTATTTATTTCTTTAATTCATATGCCCTCATAATCTTTAATCAAAATAATTCCCTTTCCCTCTTGCAGTGACACCTCTTCTCTTCTCTGATGATGCGTTTACTGGCACGAGGGCAGGACAGTCTGTCACTCACATGAGATCACAGCAATAGCAAACCACAATGATTCCAATTGGACAAAATCAAGTCCCGCCCTGTACAGTTTTTTCTTATTCAAGAAGCCGTTTCACTGAGATATACATCACAATAGGGAAGAAAAGACTATCGCAACTTCTGAAAGTCTTATGGGTTTGGAACGACATGATGGTGAGTATGATGACAGAATTGTCATTTTTGGGTGAACTAACCCTTTATATCGTTACTCAGGTACTTTACACCACTGTAAAATAGCTATTTTATAAAGTGTCCATGAAATACTAATCTGTCAACTTCTGTAAAAGTATTCAGTCCCACTTTATATTAAGTGGCCTTAACTACTATGTACTTACATCAAAAAATAAGTACAATGTACTTATTGGGTTCATATTGAATTGCAAAACACATTTTCAGCTATTGAGGTGGATACGGGTAAGGTTAGGGAAAGCTTTGGTGGTATGGGTAGGTTTCAGGGTAGGGGTAAGGGTTAAGGGATGGGTCAACAGTGTAATTATAAATGTAATTACAGAAATTAATTACAGATCTAATTACATGCAGGTGTTTTTAAAATATAAGTACAATGTAAAAACATGTATGTACACAATAAGTGCATTGTATCAAATGATTAATTTAAATGTAAGTACATAGTAGTTAAGGCCACTTAATATAAAGTCGGTCCAAGTATTCAAATTCATTTAACTGAAAAAGCCAAACTTGATGGGAACATGAAAAGCACAATGCCCTGTCTGGTGTCCTTTGCCGCTAACTTTCTCCCTCTCGCTTTTCCCCCCTCTTCCACTCCCTTTATACCGTCAGGGTCAAGGCTTTCCTCACCCACGACATTTCTCTCCGCATCTAGTGGTTTTGAACTACATCCAGCGTCATGCAAGACAACTTCATCAAAGCGGCGCAGGGCCTAACGTGTCATCCCACTGATCAAAAACATACAGTTCCATTTTCACCCCTCGCAACTGAAGAGGAGAAAAAAATCTTCAAAGGACAGTCAGCTTCTTTCTAGCACGCACGTAAGATGGTTTGTGATGCTGCCAATTTCTCTAATAATTCTGCTTTGGGGATGGTGAGGAGAAGAGAGGATAGGAAGAAAGGACGGGAGGGGGGACTTGAAGGAGGGATATGTGGAAGAATGCAACATTTTGGTACGAAAAAGAGGTAATATTCATTAGGTTCATCATTAAGATAAACAGTGCTTAATGACACCTGCTTTAATTGGACTTGGCGCTTAATAACGAACCATTTAATTTGCTGCATAGCTATCTGCTCATCTCCCCTCGGGGTACACTAACTTCAGAATGAGAGATCGAATGGAGAAAGAGGAAGAAAGAAAGGGAGTTCTGCATTTCAGTGAGTAATTAAAAGATCCCTTAAGAAGGAGCATCATTCAGTTCAGTTTAACAACATTAATTGCATGGTATCAAAGCCATTCTTTCCGTATTTCGTCCATTTTCTCTCCGTTTACGGCTTTCCCATACTCCCACTCCTAAGTCGTATTCTATCAGGGAATGATAATCAGACCCATGGGTATAAAGAATGGAATTGATCACTATGTGCAGTCAGTATTTTAGATGCTTGTCGCAGGAACATCCGCACTGGAATCGTCCTGGCATTTTCATCTACACTGCAGAGTAGAGGGGGAGGTGGGGGGAAGCCTGACTGTAGAATTTCAAACAAATTAATCCAGTCCTTCTCCAAAGATTAAACGTTTTCTGTAACACTAAAATTTAGATCAACAGAATTTTGAGATCCTGTGCGAAGTGTAGTATATGATATCTGTTTTCCTGTCGGTAAGAATTCTCAGTCTATGTGACAACAATACAAAGGACAAAATCAGTGTAAGTTATATACTGTATAATTTCTGCTGTGACATTTTAGGTGTATACTGCACATCATGCATGGCTGCACCTCAGAGGGAAAATGATTATGGCCACCCTGAGGTCAGGAACAAAAGAAAATTGCGGTGGGTGATGGACAGGCTTGGCAATGTTGCATGTTATCAAAATTTCCCTTTACATAAGAGATGGATGTTACCTACAGTGCTCTTGTGATTGGAAACAGGGGCATGCCGAGCTGTCAGAGAATTAATGACGCAAGCCCCCAAACACTTTTTCACCATATAAAAAGAAAAAAAAAAGAAAAAAAGTTTTGAATAACTTTGATTTATTTTCAAATTAGACCTGACACTTTTTATCCTTGTGGTTAAAATAAATTAACCACATGTTTTTCTTGTGTCCTCAAACAGTAATTTTGGAAATCTGTGAAATGTCTGAGACAACTGGGAAGTAAAAAGCAAGTGAGATTTAAAAAGATTTAGAGATTTAAAAGCAGGAAGAACTCATTTGAAAGTGTGACTGTAGCCCATTTTCCTGCTGGTAAAATGAAACATGGATTTTACAAGCACAGTCACCAATTCCTGTAATCAAAATCTGAATGCCACCTCACAATGCTGTTTGCATTGATGTGTGTTTATTGTGTGCTGTGAAAGCGTGCAGTACTCCATATCACTTGGATTAATGTAAATTACTTTTGATAGTCAAAAGGACATTGCTGTCTAGCTCATCATAATGGTAGCAGCATCTAATATAAAGAAGGAAAGATGAAAGTAAATTTAAGTAAGCTTATGTGACCGTTTGTGCTTTTAGAGAACAAATTACTTTTTATGCAGGTCATGCTACGTTGTTGAGTCCATGCAAGAACACAAAGCTTATTTTATTTGTTTGTTGTTCTGCCTGTCTGAAATACTGATTCCCCCTGCCTGTATTTTGATTTTGTTGTGCCTTTAAATGTTTAAACCACAGTTTGGCAATTCTGGCATTCATACACACAGTGGTGATGTAGTTTGCTCTAAGAAAGAAAGAAAAATAGGTGCACATCCTTTTGAGTGGCTTTTGAAAAATCTAATTTTTTTTTTTTTTCAAGGTGAAATTTTTGTTATTTATGCAAGTACTAAAGGTCAAGGCGATTTTTCTTAAGTACTATTACTTTACTAAATCAAAATTGAAAGAAAAAAAAAAAAAAAAAAAAACACTGCATGACTGCTTCTGACTAACAATAAACACACAATGTCAACTTTGGCCAATGGGGGCACATTTACTTTTTCTTAGGCTCATAAGGAGCCTTGCAGAGTAAGGTGAAAACACAAGAGCTTAAGGCATGGGTATACTGTACATAGTTTTTTTTTTTACACATACGCTAGTGTACGCACACAGTCGAACGCACAGCCTTGGAAAATATACTTCATTTAACTCGTACGCATACACAGGTGTTTGACGCGTGCGCAGTTTTGAGCAATCTCTCACCACGAGTTACAACCCATGTAAACATCTTTGTGATCTTTCATGCTAGAGTTGTACATATGAGGGTACTTTCTAACCTCTTCGCACAATCTCTCGTCTATGTAGGCCTCCATTGTCACTGTAGCTTGCATGTGTTCCGGTCTGTTCTGTCTATGCAGTTTTTCTTTGACTACCTTGTGAATCGACGCCCCCAGGGCATGGTTGCCACCTAGTGATAAAGTAATTACTGCAAAATAAATAAATAAATAAATAATTGCGCATGTGCGACCTGTTACAAAAATCCGGGGGTGCGCGTACTCTTCTGATGACGAAATTGACATCGTGCACACTGTACGCTGACCTTCACGCACGCGTAAAAAGTGAACTATACTTTGGGCTTAACAGTAAGAATGATACTGGGAGTCATTTCACTGATACTGTCTATCCCTGTCTGGATACAGATGGTTTAACAGTAATATTATTCGTTTTGCAACTGCTACAATCCCTCAAACGAGACATCAGCAAACACCAAAAAATGCCTCAAGATATAAAACTACATTTTACGATTACTAGAAGAATATTACATCTCTTGATTTAATGTTTTAAATAAGTTACTAATATGGAATACGTCAATCATTTATGATTTGAGTTTACTGTTCTTGCTTGAATTTGACAATTGCTTGAATGCTTTGTAGCAACTTATCAAGTCATGTTACATGCTTTCATGACATTTTCAAAATTCACATTTGAGGAATGGCTGTAAAGTAATTTATGTTGTTAAAAAAACATGAATGTCTCCCTAAGTAATGTTATCCACAGACCGTATTTTACTCTTAAATCCAATTTGCTATTCTAAAAACCCATTCAAAATTCCCGAGGGAACCCATGACTAATTCTCCATCAGGTTTTAGGGACTCAGAGAGACACTTCAAAAATTTGTTTCCACTTTGCCCTTCAGGGCTTCACTAAGGCTGCAATGAGTTTCGACTCCTATTCAGAGAATATTTCTATGTCCTGTTTTTGTTATTTATAGTTTGATATGAATTATACTTGAATAACAGCATGCATTTAAATCTGAATGTTTGTGTAATTGCATTCTCTTTTTTTCCTCATACTTTGCATAGTCTTAGCTTACTGCATGTCTGCATCTCCGTTAAAGACTACTTTGTTTTTGTCATGAAATGAGAAACTCTGAGGAGACTCCCGGTAATGTCCCTGCGTATGAAACAATCAGACAGATGATAATAGCTTTAATAAGAGGTTGAGAGAGCAGGAGATGCGTAGGTCGGCCTTTTTCTACCAGGCTCTGTGGCGTAAGATTGTTCTCGTCCCTTTGGGATGGAATCTAATTGTTTACGAACTACATTCTACACTCATAACATCTCATTTGGGACGTTTCTCATGACTGGTGAAATTAAAACATAATAGAGCCTTTAAGAGTATCCGTATATTTTATTTACACATAATGAATTACTTTGATTTGGTGTTTTCAGAGGAGGGAGTCTCTGATTACATTTTGCATTAATGAATAAAGTTTGCTGTTGACTGCGTCGGTCTCCAGGGCTTGAGACGGCAGCCGCAGCTGAAATATAATTGATTTCCTCCGTGTTTTTGTTTTATTCTTTTGTTTAGTTTTCTTTCCCTTCAATAGGGAGAACAAGGGATCACTGATAGTCTTTAATATTACCCCACCCACTGTGCTGTGGAAAGCATTGGCAAAAACAGAGAGAGAGAGAGTGAGTAAAACCAACAAATGCTTAATGTGACAATTCATTGAAGGAACATTTCCTCTTTCAAAGTCTGTTTTCAGGCGAAGAGGCGGATGGCCCCAGGTGTAATGCTATATAAGTCCCATGCTTTCAGAAAACAGATTTTTACTGTCACACTGTCATGGGTATTGCAAGATGGTATGACCTACTTGCACCCCACTAATACAGGGATCAAAACAGTCTTCAGGGTACAGACCTATATTTCTGATCTCAAAGCTGCTGCCATCCATTGTGAACTATGAATACGTGTGTGTATGTGTCTCCGATTGAGAAATGAATCAAAGACTGTCTTCATGAGCTCCCATGATTTATGTCATAACCTCATTGTCTGATGATCTAGTGTAATTAGAGCCAGGAATGATGAGGGAGTGTAAAGAGTTGTGGTGGTCCAATGGCTATGAATCTAAAAGGTTGCAGGTTCTATTTCAAGTAAGAGTGATTTTGAAACTGCAAAGTTACTATATGCTTAAAATACCTTCCTATCACCTCTGTGGCCTTGGGCAAGGTACTTAATCCCAGGTCGCTCCTGCGGTACTGTGCCTATGAATTGCGTAATATACTTCCCTTTGGATCCCCAAAAGGGAGTTAGAATAAAAAGTTGGTACATAAATTAAAACATGCCCTGATAGATCTTACTAAAATGCTTGCTGAGAACATCATAGAAACATACCATATTTAACACTAGCATCAAAATGCATTAGTCTAATGAACATTTTTCCATTTCTTTATTTTTGTCTGTTTCTCAATGGGCAGGTATAGAGCACTGTTTCACACTATATGGACAAGTTGTCATAAGTACACTACCGTTGAAAAGTTTGGCGGTCATTAAGATTTTTTTTTTTTGTATGAAAGTATTAAATAATTTGAGGATTAATTATTAAAAAAAAGATTGTAATTGAAGTTAAAATTTTCAGCTGGTGTTGAAAACCAACACACAAAACCTCTTCTAGGGAAACCAAGCATGTAGTATATAATTGCAAGCATGTGCAATTGGACTTTTGACTTAAAATCTTCTACAACCCCAATTCCGGAAATGGCTCATTTACAATGGACTGTTGAAAAGTAGAAAGTGTTGGTCAGACGAGTCCAAATTTGACATTCTTGTTGGAAATCACAGACGCCGTGTCCTACTGGCTAAAGAGGAAGGAGACCTTCCAGCGTGTTATCAGCGTTCAGTTCAAAAGCCAGCATCTCTGATGGTATGGGGGTGCATAAGTGCATACATTTTGGGCAGCTTGCATGTTTTGGAAGGCACTATGGATGCTGAAAGGTATATAAAGTGAAGGGTGGATTCTGGAATCCACTGCCACTTCAATATATATCTTTTGAGTTATTAATTAACATTTATCTTTCTAAATATTAAATTATTTGAATGACTTCAACTTATGTTAAAGCATTTATTTTCCTTTCAAACATTAGAAAATAATTTTGAATATTGTCTGTACAACTTATCAGTATGTTTTGAGAAACTTTCCTGTTTCCTGTTTTGAAACTTTTAAGAAATGTTCAATCAGAATCATTTTAATCTTGGTAATGACGTAGTTAGTAGACTCTGTTAGAGTATAATTTTTGTGGAAATGTGAATGTACATAGAGCAGCCTATGAACTCTAAAAACTCTGACTCCGGGTCTTCATTCATCATATCTGGTCTTTTGGGTCTTTAACTGTAAAATTCCCCTACAAAAAGTTTTAGAGCAACATATGCTCCCCTCCACACAACGTCTATTTCAGGGAAGGCCTTGTGTATTTCAGTAGGACAATGCAAAACCACATACTGCGGCTATTACAACAGCATGGCTTCATCGTAGAAGAGTCCAGGTGCTGAATTGGCCTGCCTGCAGTCCAGATATTTCACCTATAGAGATAATTTGGCGCATCATTAAATGAAAAATACGTCAAAGATGACTACGAACTCTTCAGCAGCTGTAAACCTATATCAGGCAAAAATGGGACCAAATTTCAACACCAAAACTCCAGAAACTCATTACCTCGATGCCCAGACGTCTTCAAACTGTTTTGAAAAGAAGAGGAGATGCTACACCATGGTAAACAATGCCCCCGTCCCAACTACTTTGAGACCTGAAGCAGGCATCAAATTTTAAAAATGAGCTCATTCTGTGCATAAATTGTAAAATTTCTCAGTTTAAACATTTGTAATGTTATCTGTGTTCTATTGTGAATAAAATATTGGTTCATGTGATTTGAAAGTTTTCATTTTATTCAAATTTAAAAAACGTCCCAACATTTCCGGAATTCAGGTTGTAGTTACTGAGATATAGTCCCTTTCACAACTTGCCCTTGTCTCTTCAAGATAGTGACTTGAAAAAGCTTTTGTCATCTTTTAATTTCAGAAAAAGTTTTTCACACTAATCTAACAAAATAAACCTCAGGGTCAGTCAAATCCAGGTCTGTGGCTGGGTGAGCAGCAGGGGTCTTATGCCGTCTGTGACTCTTGACAAAAATCTTTATTATCTTCCCCATACTCATAATTAATTTGGAGAAGTGGACAAAGTGCACTTGAGTGTTTGTGCCAACACCTCCGCCAATCCCCATCCCTTCCTGCGGGGTGAAATCCATACCCGATTAACGGGAATCTGCTTGCAAACACAGACCGGTCTGAAGTTGGAGTCACTACTAAGCGCCACAACTGTGGCCTGGCTTAATCTAAATTCCAGGAAAGCTTCAAGGAGGAATATATCACACACACAAAAAACAAAACGTAAACCCTCGGCAAGGTTCTAAACTCTCTTTCATACACAATAAATTATTCATGACTCTACGAACTGGAGTCAAAGTCAATGATAAATGTGTTGGAGTCGATCATCCACACTTCATTAAGTTCCCACCTTCCCAATAAGACTACTAGAGTGGAGAGAGGGAAAAAGAGGGAAAGATACACATAGGTAGATTAAACACAAAGTCTTCTGTTATAGACAGGCGTTTCAGATCATTTTTCAAAGAACCAGTGACGTACAGCGAAAAATAGATATAGAAATATCAGTTTTGTATTATGTGGCCTTGGTGTGCGAATGTTTAGAAAATGAAGACAAATGTAGAAGCTGATAAAGCTTGACGTTAGAAATATTATTAGACATTGCATTGATGAAACGGGTAAGTCCCATGGCACTTCAAAGACTCTTAAGTAACCTGTTTTTAGTCCACTAAAAGCAAATATAAATAAATATTTGCAATAACTAATATATGTTTTTGTTTGTCTTTCTTTGGTTATTTCAGCCAGTGCTTTGAGGATCACGA
Organism: Megalobrama amblycephala; assembly: GCF_018812025.1. Lineage (NCBI taxonomy): Eukaryota > Metazoa > Chordata > Actinopteri > Cypriniformes > Xenocyprididae > Megalobrama > Megalobrama amblycephala. The sequence continues at coordinate 16,347,627 of NC_063066.1, read as the reverse complement.
AAACAGATTAAAGGACGAAAGAGTAACACTTTGATGTTTCTCCTTACATCTGTTTGAATCCGGTTGCATATCATCTATACATTGTTATGTATAGATGATATACATGGTCAATCCACACAGTGAAGAGAGTTTCACTTTCTGAAGCTTCTTAAAACTAAGTGGCACCACAAAGATGATACAACGGGGCTAAAGGCACACCTTAAAGGTATAGTTCACCCAAAAAAGAAAATTATCCCATGATTTACTCACCCTCAAGCCACCCTAGGTGTATATGACTATCTTCCTTCAGACGAACACAATTGGAGATATATTTAAAAACATCCTTGCTCCTCCAAACTTTATAATGGTTGTGGGGCCACATTTTAAAGCCCCCCAAAAAATGCATCCATCTATAGTAAAAGTAATCCATACGGCTCCAGGGGATTAATAAAGGCTTTCTAAAAGTGAAGCTATGTGTTCTTGTAAAAAAAATATCCATATTTAAAACTTTATTAACTATAATAACTAGCTTTCAGCAGACGGCCGTACACATCGATTTGCGGTGGAAGAGTATCATCTGACTCAATGCATGATGTAATGACGAATGTGGAAGCCTAGAGGATAGAGCAAAACAAAACACCGGTCATGCATTAGAAGTCTAAAACGATCATTTTTAAAGAGAAATGTCAGAGGATTTTGATATAAGAGAAGAGGAGCTTTGTTGCAGAGCCCTATTTGTTTAAACCGTTAGATTACAATACTCCTACAACTTGCGTCATACATCGCTTCAGGGGTTACGGGCCCCAGAAGCCGCCGTGTGGAACATGCCGCAAAAACTAGTCCGACAGACGCTCACACGACACCATATTGAGTTTAATGCAGTTGAAAATGAGGGTTTATGGGATAGACTTGTTGTCTTTACAATCGCAAGCACTTTATAAAGGTCCTAGATCACTTAATTTTCACAACTCACAATTTTAAAAACTTTATGGAGTTTTGTTTGGTGAAAGTTTTTTTTTTCGTTTTTATCGGAAAGACGCCGACTCATCGACTGAACAATGGGTATGTTGTTAAACAACAGTAGGCTACAATCCATTGAGCACACTGTACTTCTGTAGGCTACCTCACAGCCTTGTTTTCATTTCTATCAAAAATTAAATATGGTGCAACCTTTATTAAGCCTATATGAAGACGAGTTGTAGACAACCTTGAGGTAAACAGCATATGGGTCAATAATATATTTTATATATATATATATATATATATATATATATATATATATATATATATATATATATATATATATATATATATATATATATATATATATATATATATATTTTTTTTTTTAACAAACATTAATATAAAACAAACATTAATATAAATTAGTAAGCCATTTATAAATACAGCTATAAATGCTTTGTTCTTGATTTATAAGCATATCTATAATGTGTTTAATAACTGTATTTTCATACTTTATTAATAATCAATTTATCATTTCTAAATTATGTCTTACATTATTCACAAACCAGTTATTTAGGAGTTGTCAGTGGTTCATAAGATCATTTAGAAAAAGTAAGTAAATGATTAATAAACTATTTAAATGTACATTTATGCATCTTATTATTTAGACATATAGTATTAGTTACTTAGTGTGTTAATAAATGCTTTATTAACACATATTCCTAGTGTCAAAACTACCTCAGTACTAACTTTAAAACATTAGAGAACAGCAGTGCAGAAGATCACCGAACCTTTAAATCTCATTTATAAAAGCTTTACAAAGCATAAATAGTTCTCACAAAAATAGTAAACTGACCACTTCTAAATGTTTTATAATTACCTGAATTAATCATGAATTGCAGTAGGAATACATGTTAATAAAGCATTTATTAACACACTTAGTAACTATTACTATATGTCTAAATAATATGTATAAATTAATGTCTAAATAGTTTTTTAATCATTTACTTACACTTCCTAAATGATCTTATGAACCACTGACAACTCCTAAATAACTGGTTTATAAATAATGTAATACTTAATTTAGAAATGATAAATTGATTATTAATAAAGTATGAAAATACAATTATTAAACACATTATAGATATTCTTATAAATCAAGAATAAAGCATTTATAGCTGTATTTATAAACTGCTTACTAATGTCTATTAATGCTTTATAAGTAATGAATTAACTCTTTATTAACGCTTAACTAATGCTTCATAGCGTGCAGTTATTATAAAGTTACCACAAAAAAAAAAAAAAAAAAAAAAAACTGTCACAGTTATGCAACTGTTTTAATATCATATGAAGCAAAAAAAGCTTATTAAAAGTATAGAATTTTTAAAAAGAAAACCTTAAGCGGTTTATCAGTTTTTTACATTTTCATCTTCAGGTTGTTCAGGTTGCAAAATATCATGTGGGTGTGACTGCACAAAAACTTAACCATAACTTGTTTACATTATAATATAAACTAATTATTATTATTCAAAGTAATATTATTAAGGACAGAAGGGGATGGAGCCACAGGTAAAACGTGAATGATGTTCATTGAACAACTAGAGAGATATAGCAGAGTGCAGGTAAGTGAATGTAGATACAGATCGAAGCAGGTGATAATCAGAGGGTTGATACTTGTCTTGATCTTTCCAGGAAATGTGGATGGCAGGCAGACGTGGAGCAGACGAGACACTGAGACACTCACAGAAGACACGGAGAACACTAGGGATCTGGGAGAACGCTGGAGACAGGTAAGTAGTCATACAAGGAGTCCTTGAGGTAAGCATAACAGGTAGGTATACGTTAATGAGACCGGACTGACTGTGTGTGTGTGTGAGTGTCTTTTGAAGTGCTCGTGCTGATGAGGCTGATGCATGTCAGGTGTGTCTGATTAATACTCTGGTGAGGGAGTGAGCTGTGATTGGGTGACTGTGGAGCCTGGCGTGTCTGTGACATTACACCCCCCTCCACGGTCCGCTCCTGAGGACCGTGGACCCTGATGTCGTGGTGGTCGGCCCCTGCCACGTGGAGCTGGTCTGTTGGGATGACTGGCATGGAAATCATAGAGAAGACTTGGATCGAGTATATCATTCCTGGGAACCCATGACCGCTCTTCCGGACCGTACCCCTCCCAGTTCACCAAATACTCCAGGTGACCACCACGGCGCCGGGAGTCCAAGATGTCCCCAAGATGAATTCTATACTCAGGTGGGAGCTGAAGTTGATAGGTGACGGGGTTGATTCGCCGGATGATGTTGAAGGGGCCAATGAATCTGGGACTCAGCTTCCTACAGGGCAGGCGCATTCTGATGTCCCTAGTTGACAGCCAGACCTTCTGTCCTGGTTGGTAGTTGGGTGCTTTGGAATGGCGAAGGTCCGTTGTCATCCTGCGCCTGCATAGGGCTCGCTGGAGTTGAAGATGGGCTGAGTACCAAACCCTCTCGCTCTCCCGGAACCAGTAATCCACAGCAGGAACATCAGATGGTTCCCCGGTCCAGGGGAACAGTGGGGGTTGATAGCCGAGTACGCACTGGAAGGGAGTAACACCAGTGGTGGGCTGACGGAGAGAGTTCTGGGCGTACTCGGCCCAACCCAGAAACTGGTTCCAGGAGTCCTGGTGGCCGTGACAGAAGGTACATAGGAAACGGCCAATCTGCTTTATCTTCCTCTCCGTCTGCCCGTTCATCTGGGGGTGATAGCATGAGGAGAGGCTTATGGTCACACCTAGGAGTTTGAAGAACGGCTTACAGTCTCGTGAGGTGAATTGAGGTCCACAGTCAGATACAATATTTTCAGGCAGTCCGTAGTATCTGAAAACATAGTTGAACATGATCTCAGCTGTATCCATTGCTGTTGGAAGTCAGGTGAACGCTTTCTTGAGGGTGTCGAAGGCTTGCGTGGTGGTTGGAGTCCAGGACAGAGACTTGGGCTTGTTCTTTAGTAGATCCGGGATGGGGGTGGTGATGGTACTGTAACCTTGAATGAATCTTTGGTAGAAATTTGCGAAACCTAGGAATCTTTGAAGTTCTTTGACGGAAGTGGGAACGGGCCAGTCCTTGATAGCTGTGACCTTCCTCTCTGAGATGTTCCAGCGCTAATGGGACGAGAGGAAGTGGATATCTGAATTCCACTGTGATTTTGTTTAAAGCTCTGTAGTCGATGCAGGGCCGCAAGCCTCCGTCCTTCTTTGCCATGAAGAAAAAGCTGGAAGCAGCAAGGGAAGTAGACGGTCGGATGTAGCCTTGAGACAGAGCTTCATTGATGTATTCTTCCATGGCCTTCTCCTCCGGGATGGAGAGCGAATATATTCTTCCTCTGGGCACTGACTCACCGGGAATGAGGTCTATGGCGCAGTCCCATGGCCGATGAGGAGGCAGCTGGGAGGCTTCTTTAGGACAGAAGACATCTCTGAAGTGGGAGTAACAGGCAGGGATGTCCGTTGAACGTTTCTCGAGTGGAACGTTTCTTCGGAACTTGGAAGACTTGGAACTGGAAACTCAGGAAAACAGTCATTAAAACATTGGTTACCCCACTTCAGGATCTCTCCTGTTCTCCAGGAGATGATGGGGTTGTGCTGGTCAAGCCAGGGGCGCCCTTGAATCACATCAGCCGTTGACTCCTCCAGAACCAGCAAGTGGATCTCCTCCGTATGGAGAATACCGACTTGGAGGTGAAGAGGTCCCACACTGTAGCATACTTGACGAAGAGGTTTTCCCGTTACCGAGTGGATTTGGTAGACCTTTGGCGTGGCTGTCATTTTGAGTCGAAGCTGGCGGCAGAGGGCTCCGTTAATGAAGTTTCCGGCTGACCCAGAGTCGAGGAGAGCATTAACTGGAAGGCAAAAGTCGGCAGCAGTAAGGGTTACAACAATAGTGAGTGGCTTCATCCTATTCAACGTAGGCATGATAACACTCACCATGGGTCGTACGGGGTGAGTGGGGCATTCAGTGATGTAATGCCCAGCGCGACCACAATAGATACAGAGGTTCTGGGTCAGCCTCCTCTGCCGCTCAGCAGGGATAAGATGGGAAATTTCAATCTGCATGGGTTTGTTGGCTGGTTCTGGAGGGCTGACGGATGCTGGCTTGCGGAGGCAGGATGGGAATAATAGCTGGTCCTGGTGCTCATCGAGATACAGCTGCATACGAGTGGCGAATCTGATGGACAACTGGATGAATTTCTCGAGCCCGATGGTGTCCTCGTATGCAGCGAGATGCAACCGCACACGGGGATCCAGGCCATAACGATAGGTGGTAATAAGAGCTTGGTTGTTCTAACCACTCGCTGCAGCTAGGGTTCAAAACTGGAGAGCATAGTCAGTCACAGACATTGAACCTTGTTTTAGTTTACATAATCTCTCACCGATAGATGAATCCCAGGCAGGTTTTCCGAAGACTTCCTCGAAGTGAGCAGTAATACTCTGGTGAGGGAGTGCGCTGTGATTGGGTGACTGTGGAGCCTGGTGTGTCTGTGACAAATATATACTTTAAATAGATAAAAACAAATACTGTGTAAGAAAAATGTACTTTTTACTTGATGGTTATATTTTTCTTATCACTAAATTGAATCCTAAAAAATGTTATAACAGTTTTTTTTCAAAACCATTTGAAATCAACATTAATGTAAAAAGTACATAAAAACTTGGCACGTGTATTTTAAACTTTTTTTTATATATCTCCTTTTTTTGTTGTAGCCTCTATATGTCACTGACCCATGTTCTTTTTTTATCTGTAAGCTTCAGTGAAAATTTGGAGAAATGAGGACAAAATAACAAAATGAATAGAATAACATGCTTGAATGAATAAATATGAAGAAAAGATGGCCATGGATAACTCGTGTGATGGAGTGAGTGGTGGAACTCATATCCGGACTTGTTGCGATTGTGAAGTTTATTTCCTTTCTCGCACAGGGATGTTTTAATAACAAGCTCGATGAGAGCCCCGTTGCCTGGCAACCGGCTGCTGTCAACATGCAGGCTGTGTTACCGTGGGAACAGGACGACTGGTGGGAAGAGTGGGACACAAAGCTGACTTCCACCAAACAGTGATCAGCTGACATCTGGGGTCAACATCATGGCTCTCTTAGAGATCCGACAGGTTAGAAACTTCTTCTGCACTTGAACACAAACACTCAAAGACGCCTATTCAGAAAGCACACTTTTTTATAACGTCTCTGCTTTGCTAATGGCTTGTGTGTGTTTTGGATTATGCATGTGTGTGTCTATGTGTATGTGCATGCAGGCCTCTTACCTTCCCTATTTCATACCCACATGCTTCCATTGTCTGGGTCGGGGTTGGTCGGTGCTCCACTGGAGTGGTTTTAAGTGCTGTTGTGAACGGAATGTGAGAGGTGAGGGAAGCTGGGGTTAATTATTTGCTGCATATTAATGGCCAGCAGTGGCGTTCAGTATGGAGAGCCAGCCTCCTTCACACCGCCTCCAAAAATGTGACATTTCCAAAGAGCACAGAGTGAGAAATGTCTTTTTTTCTTCTTCTTTTTATTTATTTTTTTCCCCCCGCAGAGCCAATACGCTGCTTCAAACACTTCTGAGCACCCCGTTTATGACCAGTTCTCTCTGCAAATGCCGGCTCTCCACATTTTTCATTTGCAAATTGGATAACTTGAGGTTTGATAAACAAACTGTTCCTGTTTAAAGACTTTTAGGGTTTACTGCTCTTAGGAATAAACCAACTTCTCATGACTGCAGGGCTAAAGCAATTTTCAATCACATTAGGGCGCATTGTTATTTTCTTCACTGACTTATGTGTATTACTTAGATTTTTTTCTTTTTACTCCTGCGGGAGAATATTATTTTAATCTCAACTCAACAAACTCCTGTGAATGCATTTACTTCACACAGGCATTGATATTGAAGCCAATAATTTCGACTTTTAGGTACGCCCCCCAAAAAATGAAATTCTGTCATTATTTACTCACCCTCATGTCTTTCCAAATGCAAATGACCTTTCTTTCTTCTGCGGTACACAAAAGGAAGTGTTTTTCATGCTCTTGTCCATGCAAATAGAATGAATTTGGGCTGAAGCTTTCCATTTTTTTTTTCATAAAAGACTTGTTTGTATGCACTACATTTTGAGTTTTCGATAGGTTTGTATGAGAGACAGTTCAAAACTCTTATTCTCTAAAAATATAGACTTTCTTACTTGCTTTCCTTCGTGTGTTCAAGAATTGATAAGAGAAGCAATGAATGAATCATTCTTTTGGGTTGAATCTTTTCAATAAAATGGTTGAGGCTGGTTTGAAAAATCCGTATGAATGATTTTTTTTTGACTGAATTGTACTGATTCGGTTCTTGAGTTGAACTCACTAACACAAAGATCTAGTTGTAGTGGTTAAAAACTCACTGAGTGTGAAGTTTATCAGTGAAAAATAACATAAAGCTATTGTATGACTTTAGAAGACAAATTAGCGTGAGAGCACAATCGCATAAAAGTGCATATGGGAGTGGAAAGCTCTGCACATGATCTACTGACGACGCACAAATTAAAGAACACAGATGCAGCTGAATAATTTCCATAAAGACCAATGCAATCTACCTAGAGCTGCGCAAATTAAGCCCTATTCACATGGGATTAATATTATCTGAGGACCTCGTGTGATTGGGAAGACCAGACCAGAGACATTTATGATTTTGTGGGAGATATGAATAAAATAAAAATAAATTATAGAATTCACATTTTCTCATTTTATTTGTCTTATCTTATTATTTTAGTGAGTAGAATGAGTAAATTAGGGATAATAATTTTTTTAATACTATACTAAAAAAAAAAAAAAACAAGAAACCCATTCCTTCCCAAGTCCCAACTCGCGAATCACATCGCGGTGGTATGCGAGAAGACTCTCTTCTCGTTCTGTTCCCGCTATAGTTGAGGCTTATGCTAAATAGCAGGCTAACTAAACTAAATGGATATTTATTCATCGTTTTTTAAAATAAATCCACAACTAAAGGAGATGGGGATATAACTCTGACGCTTCAGAGGCACAACTCGGAAAAGAGGTGGCTTCCTCTGTATTAGGTAAGTTAGGCCTACAATGTTTTTTGACTCTTTGAATAGCAGTCGTTCATTATAAATTTTAAATGTTGAAGATATGATAACTGTATGAAATGTGCAGCATATGTTAGATATAGCCACCATAGACATTTAGAGGGACTCCCCAAAGTCTCCCCAAAAATGAGAAATGGCCAAATTGTCCCTCAGTATTTTATATCATTGACGCTGCTCTGCTGCACTTCATTATGCGCAGCTCTGTTTGTTATTTGGAGGACAAAAAGTTTTAAAAGTTTGTAGGTTGTACTGTCTCAATAGTCTAACAGTGCTGGTCAGTGTCAAAATGAGTGAGATGACCAATCAAATCAAAGAAGGCAGGTCTTACAGAAGACAAGTATGAATTCCAGCACAACGCTTTAGTTTTATCTCTGAAAGAGTGCATGGAAAGTAGCAGCTAAACATTATTGTTTAACATTAAATGTTTTACGAGAGGAATGCTGAACGACCGAGAGGAATGTCCAGGGATGCAAGGAACTCAACTTTAAAAAAAAAAAAAAGTCACTGTTTAAAATATGGTATAATTTACAATTCATGTAACTCATAACTGAATGTGACAAGACAAGAAACGTTTTGCGTTTATCATATCAGATATCAGTAAGAGTGAACAGTGAACACGTGTGCATATTTTTAAAAAATATATTATTTTCAAATAGTTTAAATAGATTAGGCCTACCTTACTGCAGTAGAACTTATTTTACAATTTTTACTTTTATTTATTCCCTTAATTCTTTTAATACTTAATAATTATTTAATTCTTTTCTGCCCATATAGGTGCCCCCCCCCCCAAGCTCAAATTTGAAACTCCGCCTATGCTTCTGATGGTTTTCAGTTTTCTCTTATCTGCAAATTATATAGTTGTATACCAAAATATATGGCTGATTCGCACGGGATTAAGATCACAGACCACCTCCGTGATTATAACAAATGACTAGAGGTCCCCAGATAATTCTAGTCCCGTGCGAATAGGGCTTTATTGTCTAGTTTATGCTTTTTTTGGGCGGTAAATAATAGCGCAAATACCAGTATAAGACGAGCACAGACCTTAGTAAATCACCTTACATGATTCATTTAAATACTCTCCTCCCATAAATTTTGCATCTGAGAGGGAAACTCCTACAAATGCATATGCAATAAGGTCAGCTGCAAAAATAACCCTGTCCACACCTTTTCAGCGTTAATTTTTCACTGTCTTTAATAAATTTCGACAGTAGTTTTTTTAACGCCAAAAGAGGATTTGCGTTGGCGCAAGCTGTTAGTAAATCTGGCTCATAGAATATAGTGCAGGAGTCATTTGGACTACTTTTATGGCACTTCTGTGTCCATTTTATTAAGCTTCAGTCCCCTGTTCATTGTAATTGCATGGGAAAAAATGACCAGCACAGTCTTTATACTTTCTCTTTTATATTCCACAGGAGAAAAAGTCATACAGGTTTGGAATGGCATGAGAAAAATAATGACATTTTAGGTGAACTGTTTTTAATGCCAGCCTACATTTCTTAAAAACTATCTTTTGCTCATCCACCCACAGTCTGTCGATCCCAGAAAGATGGTTTGTTCTGTCAGTAAAGCATGCTGGTCTTTAACAAAACACTTTGGTTGTGATCCCTGGTGGTTCTGCGTGTTCATTGTTCAGTCAGTTTTCTTTAGTCCTGGTCAAGGTCACTTTCTCACTCTCTGTCACCTGAAGTTCTTCATAATGTATATAAATACCCAAAAGGATTGTTAGATTAAATTCTGGCGTTTTCTACTAGCACACATTTCCATTCAAATTGTTTTAATGCTAATGCTGGCACGAGTGAGAGAATTGGAATGAATGTGTGCTGCGATTAAGGTATGCTCGTGTCATAGTTTAAATGTACAAAAATATCTAATACTTTCAGTATAATTATGCATGCAGAAAACAGAGACTAGAATTTGCTCGGTCTAATGAAAGTATCAGTGCTTTATAAATGTCTCGCTGATGAATGTTGTCATTCACACTGGAAATATGTAGTGATGCATTATACTGTTGCTGTTCCATACTGTAGCAGCATGGCACTGATCTGAGAACTATTGTGGGCAAGAGTTTCTTGAATAATGCCAAATATATCGGATATGTTTCTAAAAGACATGTATGGATGATACTTTTATCATGATTTGTTGTTCCTCTTAAAGGTGCAATATGTAAAATTTTCTGTCTGCTAGAGGTCGCTAGAGGCCTATTCAAAACAAAGGCGTAGCTTAATGATGCCAAGTTTGAGCGCGGAATCTTGGAACATGTGGTCTTCACCTCACAGCCGGTGGAAAATAATCGGGATAGAACTCGGGCAGAAATCATGTTCATGGATGCGATTATTAACATTACTGTAGTATGAAGCAGAGCAGGACAGTGTGTTGTGGGAGCTGAACGAGGCCGCTGGGGCGACTGCGCAACACACGCTGTGAGCAGCTTGAATTTTATTATGCCGCAGTTGCTGGCGGCGCTTTTCCGGTCATGAGTATGAGGTAACGCAGCTCTGTTTATATTTGAGTGTGTTGAAAATGATGTTATAACGTTACTCTGTGCGTTCGCTTGGTGGCTGCTGTGAGACACTTGTTGCACACTGCAGTAAGCTAGATCGATTTTAGAATATTATATTAAAGGTGCCCAAGAATGCTTTTTCACAAGATGTAATATAAGTCTAAGGTGTCTCCTGAATGTGTCTGTGAAGTTTCAGCTCAAAATACCCCATAGATTTTTATAAATACATTTTTTTAACTGCCTATTTTGGGGCATCATTAACAATGCACTGATTTACACTCGGCGCCGCCCCTTTAAATCGCGTGCTCCCTGCCAAACGAGCTCTCGACTATATTACAGCGCATTTACAAAGTTCACACAGCTAATATAACCCTCAAATGGATCTTTACAAGATGTTCGTCATGCATGCTGTATGCATGCTTCGAATTATGTGAGTAAAGTATTTATTTGAATGTTAACGTTTTATTCTGAGTGAATTTGAGGCTGTGCTCCGTGGCTAACGGCTAATGCTATGCTGTTGGAGAGATTTATAAAGAATGAAGTTGTGTTTATGCTTTATACAGACTGCAAGTGTTTAAAAAAGAAAATAGCGACGGCTCTTGTCTCCGTGAATACAGTAAGAAACGATGGTAACTTTAACCACATTTAACAGTACATTAGCAAAATGCTAACGAAACATTTAGAAAGACAATTTACAAATATCAGTAAAAATATCATGCTATCATGGATTATGTCAGTTATTATTGCTCCATCTGCCATTTTTCGCTGTTGTTCTTGCTTGCTTAACTAGTCTGATGTTTCATCTGTGCACAGATCCAGACGTTAATACTGGCTTGTGTAATCCCTTGAACATGGACTGGCATTATGCAAATATTGGGGGCGTACACCCCGACTGTTACATAACAGTCGGTGTTATGTTGAGATTCGCCTGTTCTTCGGAGGTCGTTTAAACAAATGAGATTTATATAAGAAGGAGGAAACAATGGGGTTTGAGACTCACTGTATATCTTTTCCATGTACTGAACTCTTGTTATTTAACTATGCCGAGGTAAATTCAATTTTTGAATCTAGGGCACCTTTAAATGCTGGATGGCTTGTGTTGATAAATGGCATGGAATTAATTTTAAAACATATTGTATGATGGAGAAAATGCTGCATTACTGTTATTAAAATAAAGCTGCATCTGTTTATGCTATGTTAGCTACTTGACAAAATAGTGTTTTTCTCGGAGGCATGGTAAAGCATGGTATTCGCAAAAAATCAAGAAAATTAGATTTAAACAATAAGACATGTTGAGCTATATAACAACAATTAGTTTTCTGTCTATAAATATATCAAAACAGTTGTTCCCTTGTCTGTTAAAACATGTAATATATTAAAGCGTGACAGGCGACTCCTCACTCGTCCCGGAGCCTTGGTTAAAATTGCAATTTTCTCACGATTTACAAATAGTTGGAAACATTTGGGATATTGTAAGTACTCAAGTGAACAAAATATATAACACTGGCCTAGTGGTTTATGGATATTTTACTGCAAAATTCTAACATATTGCACCTTTAACTTGAATTAAAATTGACAAAAGTGGCCAGAATTTCTCAGAAGAAAAAGTAAGTAATGCACGTTTAGAATGACATGAGGGTCATTCATATTCTGCAGTATCATATTCAGAATTTAAACAGTGTGTTTCTACAGTTCCTTTCTTCTCTTCTTTTCATTCCTCTCTACCACTCAGTCAGATGCCCAATCCATTGAGCTGCAAATCAGTTGCTCTTTTTCCTTCACTTTCTGCTTCTTTCTTTCTTTCTTCTCCACATTCCCTCTGACCTCCTGTTGTAGAAGCAGATGATTTTTCCCTCTTCAGAGCTTTAAGGCAAGAAAGACAGAGAGCTGGGGACAACAGTGCATGCAGGACACACACAATCACCCTCCATGTGTGCTCTTTCCCTCCCTCACTGCATCTTTGCGCTTGCTGTTGTGCATCATGAATAAAAGATAAATGATTATGACTGAGGGAGTGTTGTTTCACTGTTGACCCCTGTCTAACCTTCTTTTGCTGTTCCATTTTGGACACAGTGAGAGTGCAGCTACTAAAGTGCAGTTGACATGAATATGATTTTGCTCTCTTTTTATTTTTTAGTAAAACTTTTAACTTTCTTGTAAAATGTTTAATATATACTGTAAATGTACTATATAGTTAATACTAGGCTCAAAAAATTACATACCTGATACCTGAAGAAGCTAAAGAAAAATTATAATAAATAAATAATATGTATTTAAAAGAATATTTATTAAAAACTTGGGGTTATCCTGTGTGTATCTTATTCTTGCTCGGTTTAAAGGGTTAGTTCACCCAAAAATGAAAATAATGTAATTTATTACTCACCCTCATGTTGTTCTCCACTCCTAAGACCTTCGTTCATCTTCAGAGCACAAATTAAAGGTGTAGTATGTAAGATTTATGTCCGCTAGAGGTCGCTAAAGGCCTATTCAAAACAAAGGCGTAGCTTGATGACGCCAAGTTTGAGCGCGGAATCTTGGGGCATGTGGTCTTCACCTCAACGGACGGTGGAAAATAATCGGGATAGGACTCGGGCAGAAATCATGTTCATGGATGTGATTATTAATGTTATTGTAGTATGAAGCAGAGCAGGACAGAGTGTTGTGGGAGCTGAACGAGTATGGAAGTAATTTAATGCCAAATGTTTTTGAAATAAAAAGCTTGTTGAATTGCACTAATTGAAAAAAAAATATGCATTACATTAGCTGTGCTTGCATTTTGATGCATTGTATTTTTAAGGCTTGCATTTTTATGGGCTGAAATTCAACATGGTCGTATATTTAAGCTGTGAATATTTCAATTAAAAATATTTCACACACATTTTCATTATTAAAAATTCAATAATTCATATCACCTTTCAGATTTCACTTCCAAAATATTCATTCTGTTTAAAAATACAACCTATAAAATTCGACTAGCAATTTTCAGTCCATTTTATTTCACTTTTCAAATTCGCTTCCACAAATTCAGAGGGTCAAATTCGGCAGAAAATTCAACATTTCACATCCGGGAACTGCAGAAAAAGCAGTAGAGTGCCGATGCATGATATCCATCTGCTGTTAGTCTTCTTCACCAGCAGGTGCCGCTAGCAGCTGTTTACAAAGACGAGCAACAGCTAGTAAGTCATCATTCATTCATAAAAACGGATTTACAGAATTAGAGCAAGCGGTAAGTGAATGTGTGATGATTATCAGGGCCAGTGTACATGCAGAAAAGCTGATAAAGACACAAAAAGCTGCATTTATTTTTAATTCAGTGTCTTTACGGTTAATTTCCCTGTGTAGGCTATAGCTTTCTCTAGTGAACAAGATAACATTATTGCCCGATGCTGTACAGATCAAAGGTTAAATCTGAGGTAGACAAATATTTCTCTCTGCTTAGTTTCCTTAACTTTATATCGCGGCGCTGTGTTGTAATACTAGGATTTCCCTCATTCGTCATAGGATTCCCCCTGCCATCAGGACATATAAAACTCTTAACACAGCTTAATGGACTCGTACAGTGATATAAAAGACCAAACTCGCACCTCATTTTGGATGTAAGTTATACTATAGAGGCTCCAAGAAAGCAAATACTGGTATAAAGTTAGTTTGACGCTGAACGTCTGATATTCGCAAATTTAGGGACCGTCTCTAAAGTTACGACATTTGGTATTCACGTTTCTACCTTCAATAGCGTTTAAAGAGAATGACTTAGTCACGAAACCAACTGTAAAGTGTTCATCTTGGTGTCAGGTATAATGCAAACATTTTAGATTTTTGATGTTTATTCAAATAAAAGGTAACACTTTATATTAACTAGTTAATATGAACTGCACTTCTACAGCACTTATTAATCTTTGTTAATGTTAATTCCAGCATTTACTAATACATTATTAAAATCAAGAGTTGTATTAACATTAGTTAATGCACTGTGAACTAACATGAACAATGAACTGCTGTATGTTTATTAACGTTAACAAAGATTGACAAATACAGTAACAAATGAATTGCTCATGGATAGTTCACGTTAGTTAATACATTATGAATCTTACTGTAAAGTGTTCCCAGATAAACTGTCAAGTAATATGTAAAGATTGCTAAGTGGGATCATACAAAAAATGCCACAATTTAAAGCTCAATAGCATGTGAAGAGAATGTTTTACAATCACAAAACCAACTGTAAAGTGTTCATCTAGGTGTCAGGTCGAACAGTGATGCGACCTCTCTCTCTCTCTCTCTCACACGCACACACACACACACACACACACACACACACATTCAAACACACATTCAAACACACACAACTCAAAGTACATGCACATATGCTTTTTTTTTTTTTTTTTTTTACACATTCATCACACAATTAGTTCTGCTTAGTTCATTTTATTTTTCCTGCTCATATAAATGCTTTGGCAACACAATGTAACATTTGTATAAGCAGGATAATATATGATCAGGTAAAATAAAAATGAAAAAAGTAGAACGAATTGTGTGATGAACGTGTAAAAAAAAAAAAAAGAAGAAGAAGAGAGAAATAGTATATATGGATGTACTTTGAGTGAGGTGTGTTTGAATATGTGCATGTGTCTACAAGAGTTTGGTAGAAGGTAGAAACGTGAATACCAATGTTGTAACTTTAGAGAAGGTCCCTAAATTTGCGAATATCAAACGTTCAGCGTCAAACTAACTTTATGCCAGTATCTGCTTTATAGTATAACTTAGCCTCTATAGTATAACTTAAATCAAAAATGAGGTGCGAGTTTGGTCTTTTATATCTCTGTTCGAGTCCATTAAGCTGTGTTAAGAGTTTTATATGTCCTGATGGCAGGGGGAATCCTATGACGAATGAGGGAAATCCTAGTATTACAACACAGCGCCGCGATATAAAGTTAAGGAAAATAAACAACAGAAAGAAATATTTGTCTACCTCAGATTTAACGTTTGATCTGTACACCAGCATCGGGCAATAATGTTATCTTGTTTACTAGAGAAAGCTATAGCCTACACAGGGAAATTAACCGTAAAGACACTGAATTAAAAATAAATGCAGCTTTTGTGTCTTTATCAGCTTTTCTGCATTTATACTGGCCCTGATAATCATCACACATTCACTTACCGCTTGCTCTAATTCTGTAAATCCGTTTTTATGAATGAATGATGACTTACTAGCTGTTGCTCGTCTTTGTTAACAGCTGCTAGCGGCACCTGCTGGTGAAGAAGACTAACAGCAGATGGATATCATGCATCGGCACTCTACTGCTTTTCCTGCAGTTCCCCGGATGTGAAATGTTGAATTTTCTGCCGAATTTGACCCACTGAATTTGTGGAAGCGAATTTGAAAAGCGAAATAAAATGGACTGAAAATTGCTAGTCGAATTTTATAGGTTGTATTTTTAAACAGGATGAATATTTTGGAAGTGAAATCTGAAAGGTGAATATAAATGATTGAATTTTTAATAATGAAAATGTGTGTGAAATATTTTTAATTGAAATATTCACAGCTTAAATATACGACCATGTTGAATTTCAGCCAATAAAAATGCAAGCCTTAAAGATACAGTGCATCAAAATGCAAGCACAGCTAATGTAATGCATATTTTTTTTCAATTAGTGCAATTCAACAAGCTTTTTATTTCAAAAACATTTGGCATTAATTTACTTCCATAAACGAGGCCGCTGCGATTGCGCAACACACGCCTCACGAGCAGCGGAACTTTTATTATGCTACAGTCTCCGGTGCCGCTTCCGCTTTTCTAGTCATGAGTATGAGGTAATGCAGCTCTGTTTATCATATTAGATACATTTGAGTGTGTTGAAAATTACTTTATTACATTACTCTGTGCGTTTACTCTGAGACACTTGTTGCACACTGCAATAAGCTAGATCGATTTTAGAATATCATATTAAATGCTGGATGGCTTGTGTTGATAAATGGCATGCAATTAATTTTAAAACATATTGTATGATGGAGAAAATAATGTATTAACACTGCTTCAGAGCATTATGAATCTTTTGAGTCTAATCGGTGATTCGGATTGTGTATCAAACCACCAAACTGCTGACATCACGTGACTTTGGCGTTCCGAACCACTGATTCGATTCATAAAGATCTGAAGCTTCATGAAGCAGTGTTTTGAAATCAGCCATCACTAGATATTGTTAAAAAGTCGTTATTTTGGGGTTTTTTTGGTGCACAAAAAATATTCTCGTTGCTTTATAATATTAAGGTAGAACCACTGTACTCACATCAACTGATTTAAATATGTTTTTAGTACCTTTATGGATCTTGAGAGAGGAAGTACCATTGCTGTCTATGCAGGCCTCGCTGAGCCATTGGATCAAAAATATCTTAATTTGTGTTCCGAAGATGAACGAAGGTCTTACGGGTGTAGACATGAGGGTGAGTAATAAATGACATCATTTTTATTTTTGGGTGAACTAAACCTTTAAGCCTGATCTGCCTTCTTTTGAACTTAGATTCTCAGAACTGATCCATGAAATCTATGAGGCGGCAAATAAGGGTTGTGCCATGTTGTGAAGTCCAATTGGTGGTGATTGGTAATTTGGATGAAATATGTGTACTGTGACCCCTGAAAGCATCACTGCTATGCCAGATCAGATTATGTGTATGCTGATGCCTTACCCTATAAAATAACCTGTTTACTGCAGTGGCACAACAATCAAGTTTCCACGCTAGTTATTTTCCAACATAGCTGAACACTCTGCTTTGGCAGCTGGAACTCAAAAAACAAAATTTTTTTCAGTGTCATGCTGTGTTTAGTCAAGTGTTCTTTGTTGTATTATCACTCACTTGGTAAACAATTTTATCCAAAGGCACTTTCCACCATTTGAGAAACAGTGCCACTTTAACTCTCCGAAATGCCTTAGATGCAAAAAAAAAAAAAAAAAAAAAAAAAGACTTGGGATTGTGAGTGAGTACATGCTGTTTTAAGGTGTTTGCTGTTGTTCTGCAGTAATGATGGATGTAATGATGTTTGCAGTAATGATCTCACATACAAATTAGAAAATGTATATATATATGTCACGGTCACCATCTATCTCACCTTCCCCGGACATTTCCCATCATCTCTCCTGTCACTCACCTGCTCACACCCAGTCACTTACCACTAATCACCTTCAGCTGTCACTAATTACCTGCACTATTTATAAAGACTCTTCGCACACATGCACGCACACACGTGTTGTCTAGTCTTGTGGTGTGCGTTGTCTCCTTGGATGTGACTCACCTAAAGACTCCTTATCTGATGTTTGTCTCCAGTTCCACGTCTCCATTCCCCTTTGTCTCCATTCTCCAGCTCCTCATCCCCCATCTCCAGTCCTGTGTTCTCGTCCTACAAACAAAGGAAAGTGCTCAGATTATATTCATCAGTGACTGTTAAATGTTTGCGTGTGGCTACTCATTCCACATCCACCATTGCAGTTACTACTGTGTTCAATAAAGCCTGTCTTCATTTATACTTACCATCTCCCTGGTCTGTGTTGCCTTAAAAGCAGGTTTTGTTGAATTTCAGCACTATATTGCAGGATTTAAAGAACTTGGGTAAAGTTGGTTTTATATTCGCACATTCAGACTTCTGATAAATTCAGACTTTCCAATAAATGTGCAATAAATTAATGTTTGTGAATTTTAAGCAGCGACATGATATTGACAACCAACGATTGTCAACTTACAACATTTTTCACAGTCAATCAAAATAGGCAAGTATTGCTTTAATGGCATATTTACTTGTGAATGTCCAATGTAGTGTGATTAACAAGGCTATTGAATATGGATGTCTGAATGTGTGAATATAAAACCAACTTTACCCAATTATTTAAAGACCCACTGACATCGAAATTGGATCTCTGTGGATTTTAGTTCATGAGACCATCTCTGTTAGTATACACCTAAAAGTTGATTATGCATTATGATGTGTGTGTATAATATAATATATATATATATATATTTAATTTATAGTCTTTCTCTCTATACTTGTCTGGTCAGGCTGGGAGTGGAAGACCAGCTGGCCGTCCAGCTAAACCAAATAAGGACGGTTTAAACTTTGTTTTTGTTTCCCTCTCTCTCAATTTTTTTTCCCCTCTCAGCAGGGTCTGCCTAACAATAGAAAGTACCATATGATGGGGTTTTGTAAAACACATTATAGGAAATAATAATAATAATAATAATAATAATAATAATAATAATAATTCTTATTATTATTATTCTTATTATTGGTCTCCATGAGGAAAATTTAGTAAGTCATACTAAATGCATTGTATGTGTCTGTGTTTTTTTTAATTTTTTTATTATTATTCTTCTTATTATTTTTTAATTAAGTTGGCTTGAGAGAGACATCTTTTCTTCTTCTTTTATTATTATTATTATTATTTTGTATGTAATTTGTATATAAAATAACGTTTTTTTTTTTTTTTTTTCTTCTTTTAGGGGTTAAGGTGCATGAGTTAGATGCATTCCTGGGTCAACATATTTTGTTGATTCTGGAACAACATTCCTGTCCGAAAAAGTAGTCCTATCCCTACCCCTAACCCTACCCATAAGTTATCCCTAAAATCAGAGGGAAATGTATAACACAGATATGGAAGCACCTAACCCTGGTTGTAAGCCTAAACTTGACCCTCAAATCTAATTGGTTGAATGGAATGTTCTTGTTCCACGATCAACAAAGATGATGATCCATGAACATGTTGTATTTGGCAAAATCAGGTTCTGCGGTTACGGTGCGGGTTAGGTTACATTTTTTTGCAGCTAGCTGTATATAAAAACAGTAAAAATCAATGGAATGAGAACCTATAAGCTCAGTAAACGTATGTGGGCATGCAGTTGTTTGAAAGATTATGAACTGCTCTTTGCGTGCAGAAGATAAGAATTCAAAACTATGTGGCATCTTTCCTTTCCCATGTCTTAAAACATCATTATTCCTTTCAGAGGAGCTTGTATTGTGTTGATAGATACCCATATCAGTGAAGCAGCAATAGTGTAGTTAGACTGTGAGAAATTGAAGAACAAAAAAATGGAGCAGTCCTATTTTTTAACTAAATGTTTACTTCACTGCTCACAATGAGCACTTGTTCAATACAGAAAGCCTTTCTGCCTCATGTTTTTGAGCAAAGAATGAGAAAAAGAAACAAACACCCACAGCATCTGTAGACACACCTCCACCCGTTCCACCTGCACTAATGTACACATGTGGCCCGTCACTTGCTCTCCACACGTGTTTGATGGCAGCGTGCGCCGTGATTGATTCTTGATGGGCGGTACAGCGTGGCTGCTGTTTTTAAATCCCGATCAGATTTGCTTACGCTGCCATTTTTATCGCCAACAGCTGACACCGCAGGTACCTCCCCTGCCTGGTTGTGTGTGTGCACACGAGCCGCCGCAAACGCTCTAAGTGCTCCCGTTTAATAACAGACGGTGATAATTTAAGATGCATCGGTGGAGAACAGAGCACAAATCACGGCGGTGACGGCTCCGTGGAGACAAAATGGAAGGAAGGGCAGTAGAGAGATAAATCACACTAGGAGGGAGAAAGAAAAAAAAGAACAGGAGAAGTAGATAGGGATGAAAACAAGGCCTTCCTGCCGTGGCGTGTTTGTGTGTGCTTGCGTTTGTGTGATCAGTGATGAACAGACTGTGATGTCTCTAGTGAACGCTAGGCACAGCACATGCTCCCTCCTGAACAGTGTTTACAATGATCATTACTGCTTCACTGCCATTATAATGATGACCACAGAGACTAGTCTGGTTCTCCCTTTGAGACGTCTCTCTCTGTCTGTCAATGACCCACTCATACAGAACCTAGTGGGCCTGCTGGTGCTTTGGACCGAGGAGGTCTGTAATACCTGGAGAAAGCTATCAGTTAGCATTTCTGTTTATCTTATTTGCAGTTGCTCCAGAGGTGGGGCATTATATAAATCTATTTTATGCTTTTTGGTGAAAATCCTGTTGAATACTCAAGAGCTGAGATTAAGGGTATTTTTATTTAGTCAACGATAACAAAAAACAAAGACATTTTCACATGTTGTTTTTGTTAAATGTTTAAATTAATACATAAATTGTTACATTTCTTGTCAACTGAAATATTGCAACTGAGTAAAGTTAATGAACATGACAAAATTTAATGGATATTCTCACCAAAAGACAAATTAGAAATATTAAAACTGTGTAAAAAATTAGGTAACACTTTATAATAACTGCACACTATGAAGCATTAGTTAATAGTTAATTAATCACTTATAAAGCATTAATAGACATTAGTAAGTCGTTTATAAATACAGCTATAATTGCTTTATTCTTGATTTATAAGCATATCTATAATGTGTTTAATAATTGTATTTTCATACTTTATTAATTATCAATTTATCATTTCTAAATTAAGTATTACATTATTTACAAACCAGTTGTTTACGAGTTGTCAGTAGTTCATTTAGGAAGTATAAGTAAATGATTAATAAACTATTTAAACATTCATTTATACATCTTATTATTTAGACACATAGTAATAGTTACTTTTATTAACACATATTCCTACTGTAATTCATGATTAATTCAGATAATTATAAAACATTTAGAAGCAGTCAGTTAACTATTTTTGTGAGCTCATCTAAAGTGAGGACTGTTTATGCTTTGTAAAGCTTTTATAAATGAGATTTAAAGGTTCGGTGATCTTCTGCACTGCTGTTCTCTAATGTTTTAAAGTTAGTACTGAGGTAGTTTTGACACTGGGAATATGTATTAATAAAGCATTTAATAACACACTAAGTAACTAATACTATATGTCTAAATAATAAGATGCATAAATGTACATTTAAATATTTTATTAATCATTTACTTACACTTCCTAAATGATCTTATGAACCACTGACAACTCCTAAATAACTGGTTTGTTAATAATGTAATACATAAATTAGAAATTATAAATTGATCGTTAATAAAGTATGAAAATACAATTATTAAACACATTATAGATATGCTTATAAATCAAGAACAAAGCATTTATATCTGTATTTATAAACGGCTTACTAATGTCTATTAATGTTTTATAAATGATGAATTGACTATTTACTAATGCTTAACTAATGCTTCATAGCGTGAGTTATTCTAAAGTGTTACCAAAAATGATCAATGCATACATTGCAGAGCACTTCCAAAAGAAATGGGCTACCTGTAAAACTATACTGTAATATACTGTAATATGTTTGCTTGCCAAGATGTCCAGGTGTAGTTATAAAGGCTGTATTTACACTGCAAGTCTTAATGCACAGATCCGATCTTTTGACCATATCTAATTTTTTTTTTTTTTTTTTTTTTAGGACGACGTGCTAACATTTCTTTTAAAAGTGACCTGTATCCGATGTCTGCATTTTACACTGCACTTGGCGAAACGAACCAAAAATAGCATGACATCACAAATGCATTTCAATAGTACATTGAGTTTAATTTACTGACATGGAATATATATATAGAAACTTTTTTTAATGCAATAGTTACATCCATACATCAAAATAATACAAATTTCTCATCACAGCTTACGTACGCAGCTCCGCTGGAAGTGTGGGAGTGGAATAATTAATACCAAAGTCCCTTTTAAGACAAGTCATTTCACTCGGCGGCCATCTTTGAAACGCCTCTCTCAAATTCTCTAAAAGCTGTTTGCCAAGCTCTCGATTAAATTTCATATTTGAAATCACCAATGAAATCTCACAACAACTGTCTCATAAATTTTGTTTCTAAATGCTCAAATCATGACAAAAAAACTGAATGAGGCCTGAAACAAATCTATAAATATCAGAATCCATGCGCTTTTTTCCTGCTTACACGGTTGTGGCTTATATGGGAGGAAAAAATCAGAATTGGGTCACTTGAACCATGCAGTGTAAATGGGGCCTACATGTATGGGCTATTCTAATCAGTCTAAGGGCCCTATCATACATCAGGCTTTTTTTGTTAGTTTCAGCCTGACACAGTTATTATTTTTACGTCCAGCACCCACGTTGTTTAAATAGCAAATGCACTTGCGCCCATCTGTTCGCCCATGGGCATGCTGATCTGAAAATGAGACGTTTTCAGGCGCATTGTTGGCGTGTTGCTATTTTGAGGCAACTGAAAGTGACTGCTCCATCGACCAATAAAAACCTGGTCTAAACTCTATGGTTAAGTATTTATTTATTTAGTTTTTGTTATTTAACAGGCGCGTTACAAATATTTGCCTATAGGGGGGTGCACAACGCCTTACGCCATGCTTGTTACACACACAGGATTGTGTAGCAGCACACAAACCTGCCAAATATTAAAAATAGAAGGATAAGAGTAAAAGATTGTGTAAGTAAAGATAAAAATGCCTATATGTCATAATGGAGAGTCATTGCATGTATCAGAATTACCTATTTGTGTGTCTATATTCCGCCACATAAATAGCAATCCACCATGGTGCGAGTGCACCTGGCTTTTAAAGGGATTGGGAAATGAGACGCTGATTGGTTTATTGCACGTTATGCCCAAAACACACCCCTGACTCACTAAGAGAATAGGTACAACCCTTTTGGACCATACGCCTGGCGCGCCTTTTCCGTCGTTAAACTAGCAAAAGTGGGCACACCCCAAGTGAGTGTACCTGTGCCATGCGCTTTACACCGTGTACTTATGTCATTAAAATAGGGCCCTAAAAAAAAAATCTGTAGAAAACTGTTAATTTTCTGCCAGGTCATTATCCGTTAAGTTTAAGGAAATTTCTTTTAATTTTAAAACACAACAGAATGCAATGAGTAATTCAAAATAGGCCTTTATATTGACACACTAAATTGGGCCCTATTTTATGGTCTTTTCTTAGAATGCATAGCTTCCAGTGCTAATGCTATTGCATTGAGTAAATGACCACGTGTGTGCGCTTACTCTCAATGCTGGAGTGAGTATAGCCTACTAGTAAAGCATATCAGTTGTGGCTGTTTGATCAGATGTTGGTGCAGTAAATAGCCAAACTTCTGCTGACAACTGCGATTTGTTTGGTGGACACTATCTTGTTTACGAGCCTCCACGGGGAGGAAAGAGATAAGGGCATTTTAGAATTCATTAATGCGAGGCGTTATCGACTGTGTCTCTCGCACATGTAGAAAGTGAGAACTCGCTTTAATTAAAATAACGAACAACAGCACCGCCTTCGGGGGAAGCGGAGGAGATTGATACGGAACTTTAGTCCAACTTAATTTCTCAATAGGAGCATTCGGGACATCAGAAGTGTGTGCTTTGAAGCCTTTCCCACCCAGAAATGACTTTTCTGATGAAGTACAGGAGGAGGCTGGGAATAGATGAAATTCATATTTGAAGAAGTGTAGCAGGCAGGTGGAGATACCATGCAGATCAGTGAGGCAGAGGGAGTTGATTTTAATAGAGCCGCTCTCTCACTCCGCCTTGGAGGTGGCTCTCCATCGCTCATAAATCATGCTGACCCACTCCTTAGCTCTGTGCGTTTTCTCTCCTTGTTGTAATTTATGGCCCAACGGTCAAATTGCTACAAAAAAAGTCTTTCAATTTATAACTTTTAACCTCTGGACTGAAAACGAGAATTGACGATGAGGCAATTAAAGTGCAAGTGGTTTTTCAGCACACAAATACGCACACGGAGGGATGGCTTTCGTCAGTGAGACGCTGCTTGCCTGAATGACATTATCATATCGATTGTCACATAGTGATGCCAAGGTTTTCTAATATTAGATTAAGTCCCATGTTGCCAGTCGCTCTATTAATGGGGCAATAACTAGCATTTCCCATTAAAATTTGATGAAAGATTAATAATAATGAACATTACTTACGGGGTAGTCATTACTAAATGTCACGCGCTGATTTGCAGTATCGACTCTGAGGGCTTCAAAAGCACCGTTTTTTTATAGTGTTTAGCTCTAAATTGAAGTTAATATCCTGTACTTGTTTCACAAGCCAATGTGAGCGGCAGAAAGCCAATAAAACGGAGAGCTATTGCGGCAGACAAGAAAAATAAAATGCTACTTTTTATTTGGCCTTCTAAAGTCTCTGATCTGCTCAGCCTGTGTTGACGTGCTACTAAAAGGACCGAATCGCACCCGTCAGACACCAGTGGTATGGATGAGTGAGTGAGTGAGTGAGTCAGTGATTGATTGACTGAAAGAGATTCCTTCACACAGATAAAAAAAGGCCAGAGTGAGGAGAGAGGTGAAATCACCTGAGGTGAGGAAAGGCGAGATTAGAGATGAGGTAAGACGAGAAAATAGCAGTGCAAATAGAAGAAGAGCAAGATGGAGATGGAAAGGAAAGGAAGGGTCAAGAGAAGAGAGGGAAGCTGAATACCTTCTGCTCTCGACTCTGGTTTGTGTGTGGTGAGTCTGGACAGTGGCCATGGTTTTGGTGGGTGGGATGAGACCATATCCCATTCATGCAGTGATGAGCTGATAGAACCCCCTGCTCATTACAGTACTGTAAATTAACTTCAAACTAAACATAAGAGATGATATAACCGTGTTTAGACATGAGTTAAAGGGAGTGCGCCCTGTTATTTGTCATGTTTGGGATGCTGCTGTACGGAGCGTATATATCAAACTGCCAAAGTCACGCCCTCCAGTGGTGAACCATTGAAATTTCGAAACACTTATGATGTAACGAAGCCTTGATTACTTAAAGCACATGAGTTTGATACACGCTCTAAACCACTGATTCCAAACAAAAGATTCGTAAAGCTTTGAAGCTTCATGAAGCAGTGTTTTGAAATCGCCCATCACTAGATATTGTTGAATAAAGTTATTTTGTTGTTTTGGCACACAAAAAGTATTCTTGTCGCTTCATAACATTAAGGTTGAACCACTGTAGTCACATGAACTGTTATAAATATGTCTTTAGTAGCTTTCTGGGCATTGAAAGTGTTAATTGTCTTGCTGGCAATGCAGGCCTCACTGAGTCATCGGATTTTATAAAAAAAAAATATTTTAATTTGTGTTCCGAAGACGAACGAAGGTCTTATGGGTGTGGAACGACATGAGGGTGAGTAATTAATGATAGAATTTCCCTTGTTTGGTGAACTAACCCTGTAATGTTGTGTCTCCAAAAACACTTCATCATCACAAGCACACATTAACAGTGTATAATACAGCTGACCATGTGATAAAAACAATTATTATGTGGACTATTAGTCAGAATGAAAAAAAAATTTAATTTATAAAATATTATTAGAAAGGCAATTTTTTATGAATGGATATTTTTGACAAACAAATACTGAATGAGTGTGGAAATGATTTGGACTGTAAAAAGACATGATGTGACATGTTCCTTTCACATTTGATAATCTAAAGTGGCTAATATATGTGTATTCAAAACGTCAAGAGGTCATATTATCATACTGATGCATCACAGACAAAAAGTGTGATTTGTCTCTTTCACGTAGTCTTACCTAAAGTGTGACATAAAAACGTTGAGCGTATTGATTGGTCAGCAGAATTTGAGAGGTGACAGCATATATTGTTTATCATCTGGCCTTGATTGCTCAGCCAGATGGCTGCAGTGACGTGCAGAACACACATCACACACAAGCTCATCACACGCTCTCTCTTTTTCACACACACTTTCTCTCTCACACATACACACCCACACACCAACCCTGGTACACTTTATGCATACTCTGATGCACTTTCTCAATATGCCAGTTGTCACTGCAAGTTACTGTGGCAGCATTTTGCCAGCTGCTTACCCATCCGTTGTAGCTTTTATCTTTTTTCTCGTCTTGGTTCTCAGTCAGAGGTCACATGTGTCAGACACTTCCCCATTAATCTTAATTCTGTCAGGTGTAATGCTCTGTAATATCTCTCTTCCATCTCCGTCATTTTCTTACGTGGTAACAGCAGGGTTCAGCAAAATTCCGAATTTAAGAATTGTCTGTCTTTTGTTTCATGAGTTGGACTTTGAATGGGAATGACATTAAGAATAATTTACTGAATTGCAATTTAAAGAAATTAAACACGGTCAGACAACATAGAAACAAAAAATAAATGATTACATTTTAAAGGTGCACTCAGTATTTATTTATTTTTTATTATTATTTATTTAATTTTAGTATGATACACTGATGTGGTAATGGTCTGAGACCTAGCGGCCATGATTAATTTATTTCACGATCAAAAGTGTCTAATAATGGGGGCTACTGAGATTTAACAAATTGTTCTAAGCTGGTCATGTGATGTTAACCATTTGGCCCATTTGAGGCATTCTGTTCCATGTAAATCACATATATCATCTCTGTTTTAACTATTTTAAACATATTTTACAAAAATACAGTTGATTTCTTTACCTGTAATACTTTAATGAGGAAAAAAATAGTGCACCTTTTAATTTTGACAAATTATATGACAAACTATATGCTAGTTTTATTTTATATATATATATATACAGTGGGTACGGAAAGTATTCAGATCCCCTTAAATTGGGTTTAAGTCAGGGCTCTGGCTGGGCCATTCAAGAACAGTCACGGAGTTGTTGTGAAGCCACTCCTTCGTTATTTTAGCTGTGTGCTTAGGGTCATTGTCTTGTTGGAAGGTAAACCTTCGGCCCAGTCTGAGGTCCTGAGTACTCTGGAGAAGGTTTTCGTCCAGGATATCCCTGTACTTGGCCGCATTCATCTTTCCCTCGATTGCAACCAGTCGTCCTGTCCCTGCAGCTGAAAAACACCCCCACAGCATGATGCTGCCACCACCATGCTTCACTGTTGAGACTGTATTGGACAGGTGATGAGCAGTGTCTGGTTTTCTCCACACATGCCACCTAGAATTAAGGCCAAAAAGTTCTATCTTGGTCTCATCAGACCAGAGAATCTTATTTCTCACCATCTTGGCAAACTCCATGCGGGCTTTCATGTGTCTTGCACTGAGGAGAGGCTTCCGTCGGGCCACCCTGCCATAAAGCCCCGACTGGTGGAGGGCTGCAGTGATGGTTGACTTTCTACAACTTTCTCCCGTCTCCCGACTGCATCTCTGGAGTTCAGCCACAGTGATCTTTGGGTTCTTCTTTACCTCTCTCACCAAGGCTCTTCTCCCCCGATAGCTCAGTTTGGCCGGACGGCCAGCTCTAGGAAGGGGTCTGGTCATCCCAAACGTCTTCCATTTAAGAATTATGGAGGCCACTGTGCTCTTAGGAACCTTAAGTGCAGCAGACATTTTTTTTGTAACCTTGGCCAGATCTGTGCCTTGCCACAATTCTGTCTCTGAGCTCTTCAGGCAGTTCCTTTGACCTCATGATTCTCATTTGCTCTGACATGCACTGTGAGCTGTAAGGTCTTATATAGACATGTGTGTGGCTTTCCTAATCAAGTCCAATCAGTATAATCAAACACAGCTGTACTCAAATGAAGGTGTAGAACCATCTCAAGGATGATCAGTAGAAATGGACAGCACCTGAGTTAAATATATGAGAGTCACAACAAAGGGTCTGAATACTTAGGACCATGTGATATTTCAGTTTTTCTTTTTTAACAAATCTGCAAAAATGTCAACAATTCTGTGTTTTTCTGTCAATATGGGGTGCTGTGTGTACATTAATGAGGAAAAAAAAATGAACTTAAATGATTTTAGCAAATGGCTGCAATATTACAAAGAGTGAAAAATTTAATGGGGTCTGAATAATTTCCGTACCCACTGTATGTATATATATATATATATATATATATATATATATATATATATATATATATATATATATATATATATATATATATGCAGAATCTGTGAAAATGTGAATAATTTTAACAAAATAAAGGAGATAATACAAAATGCATGTTATTTTTTATTTAATACTTTTTATTTAATTTCTTTTTTTTTTTTTTTTGAAGAAAACACGATGCATTGAGAGTCGGGGGTGAAAACTTTTGAACAGGATGAGGATGTCCAAATTTTTCTTATTTTGTTTAAATATAATTTTTTTTCATTTAGTACTGCCCTTCGGAAGCAACAGAAGATACTTTCATGTTTCCCGGAAGACAAATTAAATACAATTTACCTTGATTTTCAAATTTCAAATGTTTTCACCACCCGTCTATTAACGCATCGTGTTTTCTTCTGGAGCATCAGTGAATGTTTGAACCTTTTTTAATAGTTGTGTTATAATAATAGTCACTCAATTGTCCTCAGTGTGAAAAGACGGATCTCAAAATCATTCAGTCACTGCTGTAAAGGGTTTAAATATGCAAAAGATGGTGGAAAACTGAAGAATCTGCAGGACCTGGAGAATTTTTCTGAAGAACAGAGCTCAGTTTAACTGTTCGGAACAAACAAGAGACTCATGAAGAACCATCACAAAACAAACAAACAGTCGTAGATCATCCAAATAACCACACAGTATTAAGAACCAATGGTTCACATACTTATGAATGGGGTTATTTTAATACATTCAGCTATTTTTTTGTCTATTTAAAATATCTTACTCAGGAGAGTACTAAATGAAAAATAACATGCATTTTGTATTATCTCCTTTATTTTGTTAAAATTATTCACATTTTCACAGATTCTGAAAGTGGTTCACATACTTTTTTTTTGCAACTGTATATATAATAAATATTCTTGTACTTTGTTAAATTGAAATTCGAGTTGCAATTCTGCATCATGTTTTCTACCTCAATTAAAATTAGGGACTAAATTCAGGAACTGAACTCTAACTCAACTCTGAATGATTGACAGATAAGATTCCATAAATCCAATTTTTCTTTTCAACTTTATATATTTAAAAAGCTTGTTTTTCTGCTTGCCAATAATTTTACTTACAGGAATACTTTACCATGTTGTTGTTTACCGGGCATCATGGCAATCTGACACCCTAAGTTTTAAAAATGTGATGAAATATTCAAGAAATTGCATTCATGTTGTACCCACAGTTCAAACACAGTGTGAGCGAAAGATCAGCAATCAAACACTGGGACCTGGAAAAGCATTCAGATAGAATACTCAACATGATCCTCACCCCAAAACCACCCGTCTCATGAGAGTGACCTACTTTATACTCTCTTAGTTTTAACATGGGCTCAGCTGTCATCCTGTTTTGTGTCATTGCAAAGAGTTACATTAGAATCAAACTTCTGACCACAGTTCTGTTTATCTCACTGGTCTCAGACACCCTCTGATCTGTAAAAAGTTACCCATCAGCGAAGCAGAGTTATTTGTTTTATGTCAGATGTTCAGAGCTGTTCTGTCTCACATAATTTGGCTGAGGTTACACACGTATGTTACTGCGGCTCTTGACTCCGGAATGCCTGTTTGAAACTGTTCTTGCTGTGAATTGACACATTCACTGTGGTAGGCCGTTGTTCTGAGAGCACCATGACACCAGTCATAATGAGAATACATGGTATTCGGTTGCTGAGACTCTCGCTCTCCAAAAGTAGAATTGGTTTTGAGCCTTTGGAAGGTCACATTGCAATGCTGTCCCACTTTACTGACACAATTAAACATTGTTAGGATGGCTGCTCTAAAAAAATGTACACTCTGCCACCCCCCCCCCCCCCCCCCACACACACACATGCACACATGCACACAGTCACTTCTTGTTTTTCTTCTGCTGCTTTTCAGTTCTCTTCTCTCACACAAAAGCATTACAAAGTAATTATGATGGAATTGTCTCTGAAGAGCTAGATACCTTCCCTGTAAAGAACCATATAAAGATTTGGGGTTTTTTCTTGAGTTGTTATTAAAAATAATCTGTCGATTAAAATCTGTAGTATTAGTTCATATGTCAAATTTGATAATTTTATTTCTGAAAATTGGGGTAAAAAGTGATAAAGTAGCTGTGCTGCATGTCAAAATATGATGAAACACCAATGACTTTTATTGTAGACAGCTTTGGTGGTTATAAGGTAACAATTTATAGGTTTGACACATCATCCGCCCAGTATCTAGTATAGACTGTTTGTCCTTATTCAAGTTGTTTAAACTCTTCAACCATTAATTTTTATCAATTGATATTGTAATTTCCATGTGTGATTCTTTCATTTAAATATTGTTTGTTTTTCTTCCTTAACTTTTTCCCCTGCCATTAACAAGATTTTTCTGTCATTTGCTTTCCAGCCATTTACAAGTTTTTCTGGCAATCCCTGTTTTCACTGGTATACAGTAGGGGCCACTGTTACAAATCTAAATCCAAAGATCCAAAAACAAGCAAAGAAGATCTATGTAAACCAGAAGGAGTAGATATAAGTTAGCTAATGTGATCATCAAACATTCAACAGCATATAAATCAAAATTGCCTAACGTTACTGAGAGAAATATCAAACCCACAAAGAGGTATTGGACAGTGAAGTTTTGGGGGCATTTTGGACTTGATCTACTCCATCTACATTTTCATCATTGTTCTGAATCCAATCTGGATAAAGTCTTTGACAAAAAAGGCAGAGGCTCTGTTCTTGCTTTTATATATATATATATATATATATATATATACAAAAAACAAAATATTCTCAGTGCCGTAAAAAAATTGTGAAAATGATCAAAAATACTGGTGCTGGTTGGCAAAATTCTGTATTCGTTTTTTTTTTTTTTTTTTTTTTGCCTCAATTAAAATTACAAATCGGGAACTGAACTACAGACTTTATTCTTAATGAGTCACAACCCTGATTCACAGATTGCATAAATCTTTTTTTTCCTTTTTTTTCAATTACACATATAAAGGTTAGTTCATGTGTTGCTTTGCTTAATTTACTTGTAGGAATTGGATTTTTTTTTTTTTACTGTATATATACAGTAAAAAAAAATGACCTATAGGTCATCATAGTGACATCCCAGTATCCAGTATAGACAGTTTTCTTTTTATAAAGAAATGTCTATTTGTGTTTTTCTTTTTTTTTTTCTTTCTTTTTTTTTTTTTTTCATCAATGAATCTATGGCTGTACTAAACACAATAATTAGCATTCATGCAGAGCAGGCAAACTTTAGAAACACAACTATTTGCTGTCCAATAGAGGACAAAGAGAGATGGTGACTGAGCGAGCAAGGGAGAGATTGCAAAAGATAAAGAGACTAGTCTGTCCTCTATTTGTGGGTAATTAATGTCTTCACTTTGCCAAACCATTTTGCTAGATATCTACATGGGGACCTTACACAAAGTTGTTGAAGGGGGATGCCTTCCTCAGATAAGAGTGATATTGAATTATCTGTGAATGAGATTACCATCAAGGGCTTCAGAGTTAATCAGCATATCGATTCTGATGGCGTTTAGTATGCTAATCAGGGTGAGGTGTGCCACTCCCTCTCTTTACAGGCACACAGAGGCCAGACAGAGAGGAATGGAGAAAATACATTATCTATTGCAGTACATTGCGCGGTACTTTCCATGACCTTTACAAGGTTGTGAAACAACGGCCTGACTTAACAAATATAGATGACTTCATTAAAGAGCTTAAAGAGAACATTTCCACACACGTCTTGGGCATGTAATTGATGGTATGTGTGAGTGTATGGGTGCTTCTTCAAATATAAGTA
This sequence comes from Megalobrama amblycephala, assembly GCF_018812025.1. NCBI lineage: Eukaryota > Metazoa > Chordata > Actinopteri > Cypriniformes > Xenocyprididae > Megalobrama > Megalobrama amblycephala. Next base: position 16,315,548 of record NC_063066.1, on the reverse strand, counting down.
CTTTTATGCACTTCAGTGGGTTGACTTTTATTAAAATAACAGATTCCTTGTCTACATTTTTCTTTTTGTAAAATTCTCAAAATTCCATTATTAAAAATGATTGCATTTAAAAAAATATATATATTCTAATAAATTCTCATATAATTTTGTAGTGTGAAAATATGATGAAAATATTATTTTTTAAAAATTTAGGATACATTAAAATGCTAGCCATGAAATTAACCATAGCAAGACAGGAGTCTGCCATTTTATTACAAAACTGTTTAAAAATTTAATTTCCACCACCATAATTTACACAGTGCACAATTTGAAAAGTGGTGGAAATGACATTGGTATTTTCCTGTGATGTTGTGCACTGGGTTAAAAGTGCCTATAGTTGAAGAAACACCCTAATTCTGGGAAATCACAGAAAAAAAATTGCTTAGGATTATGATGTTAAAGTGACTAAGGTGTTGTTTATGAACGCACGCTCACACACATACATGCACAAGAGCTAGAGTCTAATTTGTCTGCGAGTCTGCTCAATAAAGATAACAGAGCTTCTAGCGGCTGAAATGAATTTGTCTTCCCTTCACACTAGTATCGTCAGCCTTGTCCACTAATTTGCTCACACATTCCTTCACTAAGCAGTGTTTCAGACCAATCCTTATTACGTACATATATGTGTCTGTGCGCGCGTGTGTGTTGCCGAATAGAAGCAGCTCTTATTCGCAGAAACAAATATGAATCCCATTAGCTCAGGAAACAAGTTTTAAACCAGCATTTGCCAGAATAAAATTTGGTTGGGAATGTATCAGATTTACAGCGGATTTATTTTAACACAGTGCCTACTTGTGCTGACGTTCAAGGATTTTGCCGCTAAAACTCGTACGCTCGACACACAAACCCGTGCGGCGGAAAAGATGGATCACGGTGTTCAAAGGCGCCTACGAGAGGGGTCATATGACAAAGGATTTGCTCTCTTTGAGCTAATAAGCACAAGAAAGTATGAGAAATGAAAGCAAATGACTTTGAGGATTTAAAGGGAGGAGGGACGTCCTTAATCACAAACGCTTCCCCTCCCCGTGCCACTGTGGGTCTTTCTTCTTCCTCCTCAGCCTATTGCTTTCTTCCTCATCCCTCTCTTAATTCCTCTCCTCCTGTGTTCCAGAGAGGGAGTGAGGATCTCCCAGGGGCTTCTCACATCTGCTTTGATCAGGGTGTCAGCGTGAGTGTGTCTGTGTGTTTCTCGTTGGTACGTGTGTGTGCTAAATAAATCATTTACACTATGAGTACCCCGCTAGCTTTCAGGCCTCTCTAAAGACTTACATCATGCAGTGCCACAAGGACATTTTTTGAATCCCGCATCCACGGGATTGACAATGGTTCGGATGGCCCCCTGTGGCGTTCCTTCTTGCTCTCTGTCATTAAACACTTCCTCTCTGGAGGAACAACCCAGGAATGAACAAATCTGATGTCATATCTATAAACATTGGGTAATTTGAGTTGTCTTTGATACCGAGCGTGTGTGTATCCAAGGATCTCGCCATATTAGGGCCGTCTGGATGTGTTATCTAGAGACGTGTTACTGACAGGCAAGTCAGCAACATGGTGCAACACCTTGTACTCCTGTGCAAACAGATTTTGGCTTCAGAGAGAAAATTGCTTTAAGTAGAATTCCAGAGTTTGTTTCATTAATCTTGCTCTAGTCAGTCAGCAAGTGAGCTAATGGACTCATTACCATCCCTTATAATAGCCTAAGAAAAACATTGAGATTGTCATGAAATCAGCTTATCACTCCTTGTTGTTTTTATATATTTTTTTAATTTGGCTTTCAATGCTGCTGGCTTAATATAAACATCAGTGGGTGTAGGCTGTCTCACAGTATACTGTTATCACTTTCTGGTTCCAAAATTTCATCTGATGCAAATGGTTCAGGTGTGAACAGAGTCCTGTTTTCTCTATTGCCCATTTTAGAGCAGTTTTATTTTATATACACTAATGTTCAAAAGTATGGTGTGGCTAAGATTTTTAAAAATGTTTCTTATAGAGTAATTTATGCTCACTAAGGCTGCATTTATTTGTTAAAAAACTATCAAAACTATATTAGGGTCCACACCAACAAACGATAACACTGTTTATTCCAAATGCACGCTGCAGATTTGTCATCTGCCGCTTTAAATGCTCAAGCTCTTTAAAGCGGAATGGATTCTGATTGGCTGTCAATGTTCTTATTGAATTGAACTGAATACCTTTATTGTCCTTGTATACTTCTATACAACGAAATTAATAATACTACTCTGCTGGTGCATTGCGACCAAAAAACAAACAAACAAACAAACAAAAAACCCAACAATGGATATAATAAAAAAGAAATATCAATAATAATAAAAAAAAAAATCTAATGAAGACTGTAAGATAAATAAGTAAAACACATAATCCATGCTCACAAGACAGTCTGGACAAATATTCTACTTATTTTGTCACATATTGGATATTGTACATTATGTAAATTCAAGACTTAGAATTTAGTGCAGCTATGGCTCTGGGATAAAAGCTATTTTTCAGCCTTTTTGTTCATCATCTGTGTGTTCGTTTACTGTCCTGTAGCATCTGCCCGAGGGCAGCAATTCAAAGTGATGGCGTCCAGGGTGGGAGGGGTCCCTAAGGATGTAATGGGTTTTCTTGAGGCAGCTGGAACTGTACAGAGGGGAGAGGGCAGCCAATGATATTCTGGGTGGTGGTGACGACTCTCTGAAGCACTTTCCTCTCCGCTGCAGTGCAGCTACTAAACCACACACAAATACAGTATTAGTGTGCTCTCTATCTACGGAGCATCGGGAAAAAGATACAAGCAGTTTTTTTTCAGTCAGATGGTTCTTCCTGAGGCTCCTCAGAAAGTAAAGTCCCTGCTGTGCCTTCTTTATTAGTGCTGTGGTACTAGAACTACAGGTCAGATCATTCTCAATGTGGATGCCCAGAAACCGAAAGTCTGAAACCCTCTCCACACAGTCACCGCTAAAGGGCATATACCACCCCTCAGCTCTTTGGTCTTGGTGGTGTTAAGGACCACACTATCTATACACCACACAGACAGCCGTTCCACCTCATCCCGATATACAGACTCATCTATCTCCCTTTGAGATGCATCAAACAACAGTGATGTCATCAGCAAGCTTGACGATGGCATTGCCGGAGTGTGCAGGGATGCAGTTGTGAGTATAGAGGGTGTAGTGTAGGGGGCTCAGCACACACCCCTGAGGGGGGCCAGTGTTACGGCTGAAGGCTGAGGAGATGCAGGGGCCCTACCCCGAGCCTCTAGGAGCGATCTGACAAGAAGTGCTTTATCCAGAGGCAAATGGAGTGGGGCAGTCCCAAGTCTGCCAGCTTGGTCACTAGTCTGTGGGGGAGGATGAGCAGCCTAACATAGCTCCCCTGCTGCTCCAGGTGGATCACAGCAGTGTGAAGAGCTGTGGCTATTGCCTCCCCTGTAGATCGATTTGCTCTGTATGCAAACTGGTGTGTCTTGAATATTGGTTGAAGACTGGTAATGATATGACTCCTGGACCAGTTTCCCGAAAAACACTTCATAATAATGGGTGTCAGTGCCACTGGGCTAACTATAAGTGAGAATTTCAGACAGGGTGGAATGGCGGACCAGGATAGAGACTGGTTGAAGATCTTAGAAAGACCCCCACTAGCTGGTCAGCATAGTCCTTCCGAAACTGTCCAGTGATGCCATCCTGCATCCTTCCTCGGATTCGCTGCCCTCATTGTGCACCTCACCTCTTGCTCCTCCACATTGAAGATGTGGATACTGTGAGCTGTTTGGTGTAATGTGACTGCCTCACTCCACCACAAAACGGGCCAAGAAATGGTTGAACTCTGCTGCCATTGATGCATCACTGTCAGCAACTGAGAGGTTGCTGAATCTATGGTTGGTAAGGTGCTGAACCCTCTCCCACACCTGCCTTGTGTACTGTGAAGGTGGTTCTCAAATTTCCTCCTTTGAGCAGCTTTGGCCTCTCTGATACCTCATTTCAAGTTGGCTCTGGCAACATTGAATTGTGCCCCATCACCAGACATAAAATCAGTGTCCCTGAGTAGCCACTGGACTTCTCTTGTCATCCAGGGCTTCTTGTTGGGATAGACCCTGATACACCTGTCCACAGTGGCAATATCCATTCAATACTTAATGTAGCCCAGGACAGCTGCATTGTACTCCTCCAGATCCTGGTGTTCAAAAACATCTCAGTTCAAAACAATCCTGCAGGTTACGAGATGCATCTTCAGGCTACGTTTTAACAGTTCTAGATGTAATAGGAGCACTTTTCCTGAGGGGTGGTATATGCCAGTATTAGGAGCAAGGACAAGTGGTCAGACTGGCCCAGGTGTGATAGTGGTTTAGCCCTGTAGCCCTGTTTGATGATGGAGTAAACCCTGCTTGGTATATTTGCACCTCTAGTGGCACACCTAACATAATGGAATTTAGGGAGCACTGCTTTTAATTCAGCATGATTAAAGTCCTCTGCTACAACGTGTACAGTTTACCAGCTCTGTTGGCTACTAATGGCGTCATATAAATATCCCAGGGCCGATTTAGCATTAGCATCAGGTGGATTATACACCACAGTTATCATGACCACAGTAAACTCCTGTGAAAGATAAATAGGCCTGCATTTAACAGTCACACAAGTCAGGGGAGTAGTGACTGTCTACAGTCTTTGTGTTAGTACACCAGCTGTTGTTAACCTATACTCACAATCCTCCTCCATTGCCCTTACTGAATTCTCTGGTCCTGTCATAGCGATGGACTGCTAGCTCAATAGCCATGTCTGGAATAAATGAAGGAAACCAGGTCTCTGTGATTAGCAAAATGCAGCTGTAGATGTTTTTTGCCCTGCAGAATGTTTTCGGGAACAACACATACAAAAAGATCCATACAAAGCACCAGTAAGGAGAGCACTGATCCGCTGCAGTTTTTTCATCACTCACCAGCTGGAAATAAACTTTTTTTATTGTTATAGTTGAGGTGTGAACTCTGCTATTCTCTTATATTTAGAACGTTTTTTTTTTTTTTTTTTGGTGTGAATGGGCCTTTACTCCAGTATATATCCATATGGTGTATGTGCTTTCATGTAGGACACACTAGTGCTAAACTGATACATGAGGTTGTCACACATGATAAAAGGTTGAGTTTGAGTTATGTTTGTCGCTAATTTAGAGTCCTTGAAATTATCACATATACTTTGAAACAAAACATTTGTTTATGATTTCAATTAATTGAACAATTAAACAGGGTCTGTTTAATGTGATTAAATCAATAGTTTTTCAGTCCTTTCAAAAAGTTAGGGGAAAAAAGACAGTTGAAAATGCTAAAGTTAAAGTTAGCCCCGTGAAAAGACCCACTTCAGCTTAAGAAAAGAGTTGTCAAAGAGGAAAGATGCAGAATGTCTGTCACGCAACTAACAATTTTCTCTAATTGGTGAAGGAATAAATTTGTTGCCAAGGATATACAAAATGGGCCCACATGGACTGTTCCAATCACATTGGAGATTCATTTGTGAAATGTCTTCACCAATTGTAACTCCACGATGTACAGTGTACTGTACTGGAAATGAAATAGTAAAAGATATTTTAGAAAATACCAGACAATGAAATGCCAAAAGTGATTAAATTAACAGAAAATTGTTACTCAATTTTCTGAAGTGCTTATTTTGAATAAGTATGCTCTTAAAAGGTACTTTACAATAATGTGCTGTATATAAGGACAGATTTTTCCCTGTAGGGGAAAAGAGCCCCTTTGGCTGCCTTTTTGCATGATTTTCTTTTTTTTCTTTCTTTTTTTTCTTCTTTTTTTTTTTAAGCATTAATTTATTTTTGAAGCAAATTATGTTCCTCCATCAATTTTCAGTACATAAATAAATAAATAAATAAATATTTTAGCCCTGACCTTAGCCTTAGACCTTATTGTTTTCTCTCTTTGCTTGTATCAAGTAGATATTTTGGATAAAAATGGCTGCTAAATAAATAAATATAATTCTGAAAGTAATTTAGATTCATATGTGAACCATGCTAGCAAAAGTCGTAATGATTACGAGCTACAGCCAGAACAAGTCAAAAATGTTGATTTTGGTCGAATTTGAGGTTTTCACAAAAATTAGTTCATTAAGCCCTCATCTAGTGATCCAAAAGCTTCAAATAGCAATTAAACATCTCAAAGTATCTTTATTTGTATGTTTTCTGAGAGGAGTACCTTTCCCTTGTCCATGAAAAATGCAGTTTTTCTGCTCTCTTCACCACTCGCGTTTCCCCTCAGCAACTTCCTCATTAGAATATTCATAGCGAATTATTGATGGCATGAGTCTGAACCAATGAAATGTGATTTTCAAACTCATGCTGATGCAAACAAATCGATACTCGCCATGACTGACAGATCCGAAGCGCTCGCACAAAGACGCCTCAGACAGCGCGTTATCCCAATATAGCCTACAAGTATAAACATAATTACAGTACTTCAAATATTGAAGTAAAATATTGAAAAAAAAAAGTCGAAAATATATTTTTATATAGATATTTGATTTTGACAAGGTATGTGCCAAATTAGGTGTTTTTAACAGTAATTTTAAGTTATTGGTTGCTAGGTGATTTTTGTTTTGGAACCTTCAGAAAACTTTAACTTGATTTTTCTCAAAATTGATTCTAGCTGATTCTATTGACTTCAAACAGGTGTAGCTTAGTCATTTTTTTTTTTTTTTTGTCTGATTCTAGCTAATCATACATCATTTTGAAGGTTTTTTTAATAGAGATTGTGAAAATAACTAATTTTTGCAAATTTGCTCATAGCACGGGTCACATGTTGCTTCTCATAGAACATATTTCATGCAAATCTTTCAATAACAATAACTCTCTCTCTCCACTAAAAAAATAAGTATTTCCAATGATTATATGTGCCTTTCATTGCTAATTATTGTAAATTAACAAATTTGAAACATACTTTGTTTTTCCTATATTTTACATTTGAATGCATTATGGATTTCACAGTTAATTAAGTAAATTAGTCTGCTAGAGACAAAATCATCTCTCTCTCTTTTTTTTTTTTTTTTTTTGGCAGACAACAGTATATCATTAAAGCATGAACCTGTGTTAATGAAGAATATGAAGTAAATGTGACTTTTTTGAATTTCTTTCTTTTCTACTTTCTTTCACTACAACAGCCCAATGACAATGCCCGGTCTACTGCCAATTCTCAGGAAAATGCAAAACACATAATTAGTAGCCAAAACAGCATACACTTGACTGTGAAATGTGTGTGTGGTTTATGAGGGGCCCTGCACACCTGTCCATCTCATAGTTACATTTTTACCTTTTACTCTAGTTCATTGAATATTTATGTCTATGACACTGGAACAACTCCAAATTCCTTCTAGGTAGATGCTAATGATTTTCTTTGCCTGTCAGGGTGATTTTGAAAACTTATTATGGTCAAATGTAAATCTTGTACATTGGGAATGAATAAAGGGATATTTTTGTGTCTATAAATGGTAAAACTACCTCTAATGGGCAGTTTGTTTCATGATCTGACTTTAGAAACCAATGCAAATACAATGCTTGTTCTCATTCTCAATAGAATCACTTATGAAGTTATATAGGGTTCTATAGGGACACACACACACACACACACACACACACACACACACACACACACACACACACACACACACACACACACACACATCCTGGGTTTTCATGTTTTATGGGGACTTTCTATAGACATAATTTTAAACTGTAAAAACTGTATTTTCTGTCCCCTAAACAACCCTTAACTTTCTGCATTTTTACATTTTCAAAAAACATCACTATGATTTGTAAGCTGTTTTCCACAAGGATAAGGATTTTGGATTTTTGCCATCTTTATGTGGACATTTTGTTCCCATAACGTAGATTATACCTGAACCACACACACGCACAAATACACACACACATGCACACACACACAATTTAACACAATTTAAACCACACACAAGAATAAGTAATCGCGTGTGTGTGTGTGTGTGTGTGTGTGTGTGTGTGTGTGTGTGTGTGTTTGTGCGTGGGTGGGTGGGTGTATGTCTGTTTAATCATACAAACCCCCGCCAAGTGTCTGTCAGTGGATGTTCTGTTCCTGTCACTGGCTCACACCTGGGTTTGTCAGCACAGATTTGTGTGCGTGCGTGTGTGGTTCCTTGTTTGCTTATGTATTTCCCACTTTTAGCAATGTCATTAATTTATCAAATCGGGAATTATAAGCTTTGATCACTTATTTGTACAATACAGAAGCAACAACAACAAAAATATAACTTAAAAAAAAAGCTATGTACAGATCTATATATAGATTATTAAATATCATTTAACTAAAATATGCATACTTCAAAGATTTTTATGGGAATGTACAGAGCCAGGGACAGGTTTGGTTTACTTTGTGTTGTTGCAATCACGTACTATAACATTTTCATTGTGTCGTGTACTCAGGGTAAGGACTTCCGTATCACATGGTCTTATGTTGAAGGAAAATCCCCCCCCAAGTGTTTTATTTTGAGGGAAACAACTCTTCACTGGTATTTTACCTTTACGTTATCATATTTTATTTCAGTTAGACTAGTATTAGTCATTAATATATTAGTATAAAATGTAATTTGTAGTGTTGTTTTTGTGAATAAATCATTCTGGTTCACAACCATTGTTTCTGTTGTGAATGAATCAGTGTTTTTGAACAATTCATAATGTCAAAACTTTATTGACATAACTTTGGGCATTTATGGTATCTCCAAAACATATGTACTGTAGCCTACTATGATAGATGATATAGGAAATAAATGGGTGAAGGAGATAAATTAAATTAAAGGGAATATAATATAATATAATACAATATAATATAATATAATTACAAGTTAAAGGGTTAGTTCACCCAAAAATTAATCATAATGAAAAGCTTTTATTCATATAAACATTAATTAAGGAACATAAACAGAATTTCAACCATATTTGCCTGACTCACCTCATTGGTTCTTGCGGAAGCTCAAACGTGCTGCGTAACATTGGTTACTCATTAGTTTTCACACATCAAGGAATACAAAAAAGCAATCGCGTCTCTTCAGAAAATTTGGACTAAACCGCTCAATTCATATGAATTCGTATGAATACGATCTCCCCTGGTAAAAAATCCAGCATTGCTGGTCACCAGCATAAGGTATGTTTTGCACACTGGTACCAACTTAGGGTACTGGTGTGCTGGTGGTCCAGCATACTGTATGTAGTTTTTGGGTGCTGGTATGATCCCAGCAAGACAACAACAAAACAACAACTACAACTGACTCACAGCCTCACAGCCTTTAGATGAAATCAACTGCAAATAAAATCAATGATATCTCACCAGCGTGAAGCAGAGGAGCAGAGTTGGCTTTAGTTACCTTGTATGGTACATGTATAAAAATTGTTGAAGTCTGTTTTTGTCTATTAGTGTTCCCTTTAGTTGGGCGCTTGGCCCTTGACTCGCTTGGTTGACTTAACTCAGCAATTGTTGAAAGTGCATGCCATTGCTATTGACTACAGTATTTCATGCTTCTGACTGCAATGACACAAATGACCATTACAGTCTTTAAAAATAGCAGCTTCTTTTTTAACAAGTTTTTAAATTCTACTTTCAACAGAGGAAGCTATTTCTCCCTTTGTTGAAAGTAGAACTGAAAATTTAGTTTTATAAAGTTATATATTAATCATATGTTTTGTCAATCATATGTTAAATCATGTGTTGTTTTTATTTTACATTATGTGTTAAATATAGAAATATGCAAGCAAAAACAATGATTCTTCCAAAGCACTGCTTGCTGCTAGTTCAAGCAAGAATTAAAAAAAAAAAAAAAAAAAAAAAAAAAAAAACACTAAGTAAATTCTTTATTAGTACTCAATTCAAGCTTGTAGAAAATAGTGTAAATATCAACATTATAAAAATCTTGAACTATGTAAGTAGAAATTATTCAACATTTTAGTCTACTGGCCAAGTTAAAATTAATTATTTTCTTTGCTGACTTTACTTAACTTGGTTAAGTAGAGTTTACTTAATTTTTATTTTGCATGCATATTTTTAAGTAAATTTCACATATAATTAAGTAAATTTTACTTGTTTTTTTTTTTTTTTTTTTTTTTTTTTAGTGTACAAGACCATGCTGGTGAACCAGCTTCACCATCTCCGTTTTGCTTGAGAACAGCGTGACTATTCTGGTCAATCAGCTGGACCAGCAATATACCAGCATTGGATGGAATTCATGCTGGTTTATGCTGGATTTTTTCAGCAAAGTCTTGATGAATGTTTTTAAGCGTCAAAGTGGAAGTTGCATAGACTGGAGGAACAGAAATCTTGCAGATTTCATTAAAAATATCTTCATTCATCTGTGTTCTGAAGATGAACAAAAGGGTGAACTAACCCTTTAATATGATCACAACAAAAGTAAGTGTAAACTTGTCCCCTTCATGGGCACCGTAGGAATGGTATGATGATATTAGTATTTATTTATATTTAATTAGTAAAAGACTAACGCAATACAAGGTAGAAAAAGAAAATAACAAAATACTGTAGACCTCTCATTCATCTGAAGTTGAGTGCATCCAGGTTTAGTTTGAGAAAAGGCCCTGAGGGAAGATGATAGTCTCCAGGGCCAGTAAAGACTAGAGGGGTTTCAGATGGAAGCTCATGGTGGTGCTGGGAGGCAATATTCAGGGAGGACCTCTCTCTCTTTCTCTTTGTTTGAAGTTTATAAAATGATGTAGAACTTTACAAATAAATTATGGGCATGAGAAGAAAGAGTTTACAATTATGAGAAATATAGATTACAAGGACACAAATAGTATACAATTATGAGAAATATAGATTACAAGGACACAAATACAGTAAAGGCAGTAAAGGGATGTTCAAATCTAGCTATACTGTCAGGACAAATTTGCTGAAAATGTCCCCATATGTTAGCAATCTTTATTTGGGGACTTCTCAAAAGTGATATATTGTAAATAGGGTAATTGTTTGTGAATATTTTTGGTGTTTTCTACTAACATATGGTACTTTTATGAGTTTTTTTTTTGTTTTTGTTTTTTTGAGCAAATTGCTATTAGTCTATATAAAAGAGCAGAGTGAAATGTTTCGGAAGTTTTCCAATGTAACATGACCGAATTCAAAGGGCTAAATAATCGTACGGTACATGAAAAGAACACAAATCGGCTGCCGTAATGAAACTTGGAAATGAAAGACAAACCACTGATGTTGACTGATTGGTTTATATTATAGTGTTATCAAGCATTCCACGCACATACAAACACACAAATATATTTGATAATTCCTAACACAGCTCTAATGTTCCCTTGGCTTCTCGGGAGGTAAAAAGAAAGCAAATCAAAACAGACTCTTCATATTTGTTTATTGAAAGAGTGAGTGAATGAGTTTGATTAAAATCATTAAAGCATGGCACACTGTTAGGGCTGGAAATGAAAGTGTGATTACCTCCGCCATGCGTGGCTGACTGTGAAAGAAGAAGCATTCACCCTGCCTCTGCTCCCTATTTACTAAAGAATAATGATGTGCTTATAAGTTCTCCAAACTGCAAAATTGGTGTTTCTTTTGCAAAACATATTGAAAGCTATCCTGCAAGTCCTGCTTGTGTGTGGTCATGGCAGACAAGAATAAATAAATTGCTAAGTCAAATGATGGGCAACACATCATTCACATTGATGTGGTGAAATGAAGAAATGTCAGGGCTAACAGTGGACATGTGAATGAGTTGGGACAATGGCATTTCAGCTTCAGACTCAGTTCTCCAACATAGCATTAGCGACATTCCCTTAAACAATGAGACATTATGTGGAGAATAAGTAATGATATACAGGTACACAGAGCCAAGGACTTTAGCAAGGTCAGAATGAAATATGTAATTATGTTTTACATCCAGTGTTCAGTGATTTCTCTAGAAGCTCTTAAACACAAGTGTCCTTGCTTACAAGACTAGCTTGATAATCACTTAAGGTTGTCTCTCAGATGCAAGTGCAAATATAAACTGTAAGTAATGTATTCAGCTGCTGTTCTCTGGAAGGGGAAAGTAGAGTTCAGAGTATCAAACATTTTGTTTTCTTCCATCAGCCTGATGAAACTATGTCATGATAATTATGTCAGTGTGGAATAATCACTAACACATCCACTGCAAAATTGTATTCACTAATACAGAGAGTTTGTGCTGGAGATTTGCTACACTTTCTTTTTAACGCTGATTTATAGAAAATGCCATTTTTTTTTCTTTTTTTTTTTTGCCATTTTAATTAAATATCACAACCCAAGATGTGTCTGGACAGGCTGCTGTATTAGATCTTACTACATCTAACAAGCATGATTCCCTTTCATGTTTGGCAGCGTCCATAACCGCAAGGTTGAAGTCCAGGACAACACAGCGTAGCATTTGCACTGGCACAGCTCATTACCTTGTTTCATTAACACAGACTCCCACGTCCATGTGGTTGTTGGCAGAGAGATTTGAGAGCGGGGTGTGTTTGACTACCTCGATTATGTTGTCTGACAGTATGTTGCATAATGCTACGCACTAGCTAGGAAGGTTGTGGCTTCTCTAAATCAATTTGTTTATTTTTCTTGCTTTGTCCTAACCGCTTTCTTCCTGATGCCTGCTTCACCGACATAAACACATTCTAAGTATCTGTAGGACCGGCTTTTAGTTAGCAGCAGCGCTAACTCCATTAGATGGCAGTGCAGCTTGTCTTTAGCAGGAGGCACAGGTGAACGGCTTGAGATATCTCAGAGTGCGTGCCTTAAATTTACCACTGACACACATGCTGCACAGATGTACAGTGTCTCGTGTGAAATATCATTTCCAAAACATCCCATAAGTGGTAGAATTCTCTATTGCCATGGCAACAAATCCTTTGAAAAGCAAGTCAAAAGAGGCTGTGCCAGTGATGGGTAGCTCTGTTTGAGTGTGAGAAGAGATGTCAATGCGTCTGAGCTGTGATATTTGTCATTGTTACATGGAGAGGACCGTGCAGAATTTTGATGAGGAAAAGCCATTAGCGGGTCACAAGCAATTTTCTGTTGCGACTAATATTTCAGACATGATTGAATCGAAAAATCTGAGGCATTGTTGTGAATTCAAACGCTTTATTTATAACTATAAGCACTAGGGTGAGACTGTCGTTCATTTCCATAACGTTATGTAGGCAGACCATGTTGTGGCTAAACTAGTCTCTGTGATGAACCTGAAGGTTTTCCTCTGACATTTTTTAATATACAGAAAACCTCTCCAACAGGATCAGTCTGTTCTGCTTTGAAGTTTTCTGGCAGAAGCCGGAATATTTCTCGAATCATAATGCATTGTGCTTCTACTTGCTTTCTGTCAGGACATGCAGTGCTCATAATGCATGTCAGAGGATCGAGGTGGTAATTAGATACAGATTGTTTGTCAATTTGCCACAAAGACAGGATAAGTCGCCTCCTCTACCCTCCAGGCTTAACGGAGAGCAGGAAACATGGCACAGACAGAGGAAAAAAGATGGAGAGAGTTAGAGTCTCTGGAAGCACAGTGAGACATAGTGAAAGCTTCCTTTCGTCTCTCCCCCCGAAAGTCGCTTTTTTCGTCTCTCTGGATGATCAATCCTAGCCTCACAACACCAGACAGATGCTCTAAATCTATTATTTAGAAAGAAGGGAATTTCAACATCTGAAGAGACCTCAAATGAGATCCACGCACAAATAGCCTGTTGGTGTAAAAGTGCCACTTTAGGGATCTCCATTGAGTCTGTCAAGATATATCTGGCTAAAACAAGACAAAATGATACATTTTCAGCACCTGTTTTCCTCTACAATCAGCTATTATTTTTGCTCATTCACTTTAGTCTTGTTTCATTGGAATAAGTGAAGCATAGCTTTCATGTGAATGCATTTTAAGGGGCAAAACCTTTCAGCATTTTTTTTCTAAACAAAATATGTTCTAATAATATAATCCTCACAAATAAAACATCATTACCCTTCATAAAATGTGTATTTACATGTTTAAGTCTTCACACTTGGCATAATTTCTTGTAGTCCTGAGCTAAATTGGTGGCAGTGTAATTTCTGTTATCATGCAGTGTAGAAGTGAGAACAGAGAGCTGCTGATCTCCATTATGGAGCCATCATTACATCTCTGTAATTGGGCCCAGTGTCACACAGTTAATTATTAGTATTATTATTATTATTATTATTATGGCTGCTTTAAGAGGTAATGATGTGATTTTGTTTTTTTTCAGAATATGATTAGACCTTTTGAAAATATCTAAATTTATGTTCATGCATCTTAATTTGACAACACAATATTAAAGGGAACTTTACCACTAGCATAGCTAGATATTTATTTGGGGTTTAGTGAGAAAATAAGGTATAGTAGTTGCATGTGAAGTTGTATAAACATATAGGATGATCAAATGGCAAATGGCAGCTACTGTTAATCTTAATTAAGTTTGTTGACCATTTTTTTGTTGACGAATATTCAAAGACCATGATAGAACATAACAGACTGAAATGTGCTGTTTGTACAAGCAGCAGCCCTGAATACAGTATGAGTAGAATTTTCAGAAACAATTGCAGCAATTAGAATACATTTGATCTCGATCTCCCTCTCTGTCTCTCACAAGAGCTTGATTTTCAGGTGGTCGGAAAAAGAGATCTATATCAGTTATGAGTTAAAGTGGATTATTTTGAGCATATTAAGGACAGAGGTGATACAAAATGGAGAGAATTTTTAACAGTTCCTGCTGCTCTTTCACCTACTTGGAGGCTTTTTTTTTTTTTTTTAATTTTTAAATATATATATATATTTTTTTATAAGGGTCCTCTACTTAAACGATCTGGAGACCTACAGTGAAAGTTATTGCATTGTGCACTGCCCACTAATTCTCATGTTTGTAAATTGAACTTGAATCATTTACCATCTTGCATTTTCTTCTCTTTACCAGATTCTGTATTTCATGTTTTTACTGAGTGTTCTAGATTGGTTCCATTATTTACATTGCTAGAAAGACTACTTGGGAATTTGGGATTTGAGTTGATTTTGAGTGGGAACTGGTACATCAAATATTAGGAGGTACTGTAGAAGCTTCAACCATTCAAACCCTTTTGATCACACTGAACAAGCTATAGAATTCAGTTTGGAGCATCAGTCAACAGTGAATAATACAATATGAAGAACATAACACTGACCTGTATGGGAGGGTGAAGAAGCTGTTTGCCAAAAAGCACCACAGTGACCCAGCTGTGATTTTATGGTCAAATAAGACTAAGAAAAAGCTAAAATTCAAAGCAGTGTGTGTAGATCAAATCTAACACTGCCAGCACCTAAAAAAGCACAGAGAATGAGAGAATCTGTAAAGGGCAGAGGATCTAGTCAAGTGTCTGTTTGATGATGTACTCAGAGAGAGTCAGTGCATTGACTTTCAGTCAGGATAATACACTGTTTGTCCTTATTTCTTGCAAATCTTGAAAACACTAACAGGCGTTTAAAGAATGCCTAAAGTTGATTTAACAAAATGGTGTAAAATTGCCATAGTTGAACAAATATACATCATATATACATCACCCACTACAGTAAATGCGAGAAAAGGAAAAAAAAAATCGATTCAGCGCATGTATAAGGTTAAATATAGTTTAGAGCTGCTTTGACCACAGTTGTGTGCATGTAATTTTATGCATTTCAGACGCTTCCTTTTCAGCATTACATTTAGTGTGACCAGTGATGCCACATCCTCAGACACGATCGGATTTGCAAATGCCCAGGGTGATTGACAGAGGTATGCAATGGAACATTCTAACACAGATCCTTTTAACGGGATTCTTCCAAATAATCTGCCAGTCTTCAAGAAAATCCATAGGACTGTTTTAATATGAGGTTCATTTGAGCAAGTCTGTGGGTTTAAGCTGGTGTGCTAGCTAATCTCCAGGCAGTTGACAGTGGCTGCCCCGTTGCAGGCTGACGTTGACTACGGAACAGATCAGGAGTGGAGCATTTACACCAAATCCTGCTTTACAAAGGGCACACAGCGAGGGAGAGGCCCAAAGTAGCTTTAGCTTGGATTGAATTTCCACGCAACACATTCCCGCAAAAGCAACACCCCGCATTCTCCACAGAAGACAAACGGAGGGTAAACAAAAAGAAAAACAAAAATGTTCAATATCATCTCCCACACAAAGAGCACTGGCGACTACGAAAATGCAACTGTAACCAAACAGCATTTTTCTAACACAATACCTGAAAGCACACTGCTCTATTACTCGGTGAATGAGTTTATTGTTAGGTGTTTATTTATTTGTTTGTACATACTGTTAGGGGACTAATTAGACTGTCCGTTGGAGTAAATGAGGCTGGGTTGGTGGTGGGTGGGCGGATGGCATTTCAAATTCAAAATCCCTAAACAACTTATGAAAACTCAGAAGCACATCATCAAGGAAACCAAAAAGGACACATTCTTTTAGAATGTAGTCAGAAAAGGAAAACCTACTCAGTTTACTAAATTTCTGTAGTGAAAATGATAAATATCAGTTGTGAGCACAACATATTTTTTTATTGTTCATTTTGTGAAATTATGCAAAAATTTTAGAGCCATATTGTGTCTGTTCTTCCCATGAAATAATTAAATATTCTGTCCACAAACCCATGTTCCTTTGAGGCAGCTGTTATATGACGGTGTGTAAAGACAACACGAGCAGGATTTCATGCATCCCCATCCTTGACTAAATCCTGAAGGTCGTCAGGACTGCATTTTTCTTCCAGCAGGAGCTTATTGACTATTGATGTCTGCATGCGCTGATCCTCTGCCAGACACCCAACGCGAGTGAGGAGGGGGAAAAAAACTGTAGGATTGTTTGCTCAGTATGAATATCATGTCATTAGATTGATAACAGCGAGAATGGGAGGGAATGAGGCTGGTGGTCTGGGTCCTTCGCTGACAAATGTCCCGTAAAGAGGATTAACAGCAGCTACATTTGCATCGACACTAGCGTGCTTGGTTGAAATCGAGAGTCACGCAGAGAGGTATTGACACAAAATATTAAAAGCTGGGTCAATGGAAAAACACTAACTGGATTATTCAAATCCTACAGGGTGGCATTTCTCTCAGGAAATGTGCATAGTCAAAGCATTCACATGTCCTTTACATTCCTCTCATTTGCAGATGTCCTCAATAACTACTCAGATAATAGTCGAAAGGGAAGACAGTCCATCTGAATAGCGATGGGGCGGTCTTGCGGCCGTGGAGTCACAATCCGCCAATATTGGATGAGAGCTGAAATGTCATATGCGGCTGAAGTCATGACGAAATATCAAAATCTGTTGAGGTATTTATGGAGAATGCCAAAGCGGCTGCTACCCTCCGCCGCACCTTCCCGAAAACAAGAGAACAAACAGCTTCTAGGTTGGCACAATGAGTGATGGAAAGAAGGGGAAAAAAATCTTCATAATGCCTCACCTTTATGAAAAAATGAAATATCAGCAGGGTTCCACTACAAGGCCGACCGCTGCTTTTGCCATGAATCACTTGAGCGAGTGCGAAATGTCAGCTGAGTGGCCTTTTGCGGGAGGCTGGAGCTGGCCTTGAGAAGCCCCCCTTGTGGCCTTTCAGAGAGCCCCGTGAATTGACTAGGAACTGGAGGGGGGGCACCAGGGGGAACCGGGCCATGCCAGCACCATGGTGGGCTTTTCAACTACTCCTCTGGTATCATCTCTCGGCCCACTACTTTTTCCACTGCAAAGTAGTGTACTCTAACTTCAGTGGCTCACTCCCCTGCAACACAGGTGTGTGTGAATGGGAATTATTGTTTGTATTCTTGCACAACTGTGCGATTTGAATACCGAAACATGCTGTCCAAATGTTATCAAACGCAAATATTTATCCATATTTGAAATGCCGACAGAGAGTGCTCGTGTTTACATGTACATAACAAACAGCAGCGCAATTGGATGATGCCAGAAAAGTCACGACAAGCCCTCCGGGCCAGTGGGCTCGCAAATACAAATCAATTCCATTGTGTTTTTGTGTTTTGATCCGCACTAACAGAGCTGCTCTGACACACCACGTCCCAAGCTGCCGTTTGGCTAGGAAAGACCAGCAAAAGGGTCACATTAGCATAAAAATTTGAGCAAGAAGAATGTTAATCGCAGATCGTCAGGAAGCAAAGGACAAGAGTCGGGCGCTTTCCCCGCATCTGTCATGCATGTCCGTTATTCTAGGTGTTCCTGACACAATTTGCAGATTGCTCAAGAAGCGGCGGTCAGATTTGAGCTTGGTTTGAGGCTCAATTTGGCTCAGGAATTGGGAGCTGCTAAACTGTGACATTCGAGACTCAACCCTTCAGCTGTCCAGACATTGCCCCAGAGAGGATAAAAGTGCAGAGCACATAACAGCGGTGATGATTTCAGCAATCCGGTGTATGACACTGTGAATTATGTCCAGCAGCCACCTGTCCTATCCTCCCCGCACACCTCCCTCCTGTAATACAGCGCTAGCGGGGCCGGGGTCATACCTAAGCTTCCCTCGGTTTGTACCGGCGTCAGCGATTCCCTTTATAGACTGTTCGCACAATATGCTGCACAGCACTTTCTGTCTTTCCCTCTCTTTCTCTCTTTCCCCCTCAAACAAGCCCAGACGAGCACCCGTGTTCCCTGAGTGGAACCCAGCTGGGGGTTTTTAATTAGAGGTTAGGATTTTGTAACGGATGTCTTTTTCATCTGCGTGTGGACCCCACGTGTGCTATTCACTCATGTAAGCTGATGCCGCTGACATAACTTATGGCCATAACTTTGTGCCTACTAATCAAAACATGCTCCGAAAGCGTAAACACGCTTTAAACGGCTACTTTTGATATTTTTCTTGAAAAGAAAGGCTGCAGTGAATGCCTCTTTGTCAGTTCAGGTTTTTTCCCCATCAATTTTACGGAGCACCAAGGGAGCCGTGACAGACACAGGAAACACTTCATTAATCAAACCGTTTTCTATGCAAACAGCATTTGTCAATGTAAAACAAAGGCTTTTGATACAAAAAAAAATAAAAAAATAAAACAAAGGAAGAAATCCCATTAACGTTAAACATGATTTTTAGGTATGAGGAGGCTTTTTCTGCCTGTGTGATTTCCCACCCCTGTGAAAAAGTGATCCGAGTGTGTTAATGTATGTGCGCAGTCATATAAGGCATGTTTAAAGCTTGATATTCAAATATCGCTCATTCCATATCAATTTCAGTTGAATAGGCCATATGCCACATGAAGTTGAATTGGAATTGGAACTGAAATGACAGAGGGAATTTATTGAACAGCAATTTGATTCTAGTGAGGCATTCTGGGAAATTAAGTGTCTTTCCACCCTTGTTAACAAAAGTTAATTTATTCATTTTAATAAATTAACTGTATTAATAAAGATGATTATATCTATATAACTATTATATAATATAATATATTATATAATATATTACTATTTGTAACAAAGTTCGTAAATAAGGAGGGAAGAGGACAGGGTCGGCGGGTGACTACTGGCTGTTTATTAATCAGCAAAATAATAATAACAAAACAGTGCAAACAGGCACAAAACAATCAACATAACGTCACTTCACTCCAGCAGCAGACAGACATCCAGGAGTGGGGAAAACAGCCAGTAGTCCTTCTCTCTCTCGCAGGCTCCTGTTTCTCCTGGCATTAAATACTCTCTCCACGCCAATTACTGAAACAAGAGACAGGTGTTTACTATTTGCGTCTAATCCACTCAGACACCGCGTGTCTCCTCCCTCTCTCTCCCGCTGCAGACTCCACTGAACCACGCCCCCCCTGCCACATACCCCCACCGCCCGACTCAGGCCGGGGAGCCGTCCGGCCTGCAGCCCCCCCCCCCCATTTCTGGAGAGGAAATCGGCCACAGCCATCTGAACACCCGGCCTGTGGACCACCTTGAATTTAAAAGGCTGTAAAGCTAGATACCAACGGGTGATCTGCGCGTTGGTATCCTTCATGCGGTGGAGCCACTGCAGAGGAGCGTGGTCCGAACAGAGGGTGAATTCCCGTCCCAGAAGATAATAGCGGAGGGTGAGGACAGCCCACCTGATGGCCAAACACTCCTTCTCCACGGTGCTGTACTTAGTCTCTCTCTTAGAGAGCTTGCGACTAATGTACAGCACCGGCCGTTCCTCACCCTCTATCTCCTGGGACAGGACAGCACCCAGCCCCCTGTCCGACGCGTCCGTCTGCAACAAAAAAGGGAGAGAGAAATCAGGAGAGTGAAGCAACGGCCCGCCACACAGAGCAGCCTTCACTTGGGTAAAGGCCTGCTGACACAGCTCCGTCCACTGGACTGTATCTGGTGCCTCCTTTTTAGTAAGATCAGTCAAGGGGCTGGTGAGGTCCGAATAATTAGGCACAAACCTTCTATAATATCCCGCCAGCCCCAAGAACTGTCTCACCTCCTTTTTGGTCTTAGGGCGCGGACAGGTCGCAACTGCTGCCGTCTTATCAATTTGGGGACGCACCTGTCCATGCCCCAAGTGAAAGCCCAGATACTTTACTTCCACGCGCCCAATTGCACACTTCTTCGGGTTGGCCGTGAGCCCGGCTCCCCTCAGCGACTTTAAGACCGCCCTCAAATGCTGCATATGCCGCTGCCAGTCATTACTAAATATGATGATATCATCAAGATAGGCAGCCGCATATGCAGCATGGGGCCGTAACACCCTGTCCATCAGTCGCTGAAAGGTAGCCGGTGCCCCGAACAGCCCGAACGGAAGTGTAACAAATTGGTGTAATCCAAACGGCGTCGTGAAAGCTGTTTTTTCTCGGGATAATGGAGACAAGGGGATCTGCCAATAACCCTTTGTTAAGTCCAGTGTCGAATAAAAACGAGCCGTACCAAGCCGGTCAAGCAATTCGTCAACCCGTGGCATTGGATATGCGTCGAATTTCGACACAGCATTCACCTTGCGATAATCCACACAGAACCGAACCGAGCCGTCCATCTTAGGAACCAAAACTATCGGGCTCGCCCAGTTACTGTTGGATTCTTCTATTACCCCCATTTCAAGCATCGCACCTAATTCTTCCTGAACTACTTTTTTCTTGTGTTCAGGCAAGCGATACGGCCGGCTGCGAACCACCACGCCCGGCTCTGTCTCGATATGGTGCTGAATGAGGTTTGTACGGCCAGGTAGGGGAGAAAACACGTCAGCAAACTCTGCCTGTAATTTGGTTAAATCAATGAGCTGGGAGGGCGAGAGGTGATCTCCCCCTGGGGCCAGTGCAAAAGATTGTTTTTTATATTCGCCTCTGGCCCAAGATCATCCTCCCCGCTAATCACCGTCGCCAGCATCACTGATTCTCCCTCATTCCATTTTTTCAGGAGATTGAGGTGATAAATTTGACGTGCTCCTCTCCTATCTGAGCGTATTACCTCATAATCGAGCTCACCAACTTGCGGTGTGACCTCAAACGGTCCTTGCCACTTTGCAAGTAATTTTGAACTTGACGTTGGGAGTAATACAAGCACTTTATCTCCCGGTGCAAATTTACGTAAATTGGTCCCCCTGTTATACAGCCGGCTCTGTTTGTCCTGGGCCTGTAACAAATTCTCCATAGACAGCCGCCCCAAAGTGTGGAGTTTTGTTCTCAGGTCCAGCACATACTGAATTTCGTTTTTAGATTGAGAAGGTCCTTCCTCCCAAGCCCCTCTTATGACGTCTAACACCCCTCTGGGCTGACGACCATAGAGAAGCTCGAAGGGGGAAAACCCCGTGGAGGCTTGCGGGACCTCTCGCACAGCGAACAACAGGGGTTCCAACCATTTGTCCCAATTTTTGGCGTCTTCTTGAACGAATTTACGAATCATTGTTTTAAGCGTGCGATTAAAACGTTCGACCAGCCCGTCCGTTTGTGGGTGAAAGACGCTGGTCCGAATCGATTTAATGCCCAATAATTCGTAAAGTTCGCGTAACGTCCGTGACATAAACGCCGTGCCCTGATCAGTGAGGATTTCCTTAGGAATCCCCACTCGGGAGATCAAAGAAAACAGTGCGTCAGCAACACTCTTAGCGGAAATGTTGCGGAGAGCCACTGCTTCTGGATATCGTGTTGCATAATCCACAATGACCAATGCAAAACGATGTCTTCTTGCTGATCGCTCTAATGGCCCGATGAGGTCCATGCCAATTCTTTCGAAGGGGATCTGCATTAATCGGAGGGGGCGCAAAGGCGCTTTTGGGGTGGCCGGTGGGTTTACCAACTGACATTCACGACAAGCCGCGCACCACCTGCGCACATTCTCGTGAATGCCCGGCCAAAAAAATCGGGTCATG
The DNA here is from genome assembly GCF_018812025.1 of Megalobrama amblycephala. NCBI lineage: Eukaryota > Metazoa > Chordata > Actinopteri > Cypriniformes > Xenocyprididae > Megalobrama > Megalobrama amblycephala. The sequence continues at coordinate 16,293,189 of NC_063066.1, read as the reverse complement.
AGACGATTTAGTGTCGTTCCCTGTCCTAAATGACCAGCCATTGGATTAGAATGAGCCGCTTGAAAAAGCATTTCCCTGCGGCTCCTAGGAACTAATAACTGGGTTGTATCCTCTTTTGTCTGAGCGTCTTGGGTCACTCGATACAACCTATTTTTTATGATTGCAAAATATGGATAGGTAAGCGGTTGTCCAGGATGGAGAGGCTGACCGTCGATGGTACTGACCTGTTCAAACGCGCGTTTCAGCGTCTCATCCTGAGACTGCTCCAGGGGAAAATCATCGCGCTCCGAGAAAATAAGTCTCTCGATTTCGCTCTGTTCCCCTGAGGCAGTACTCAGTGGTCCCGGTTCAGTCTCTCCCGCCTGCACACTCGCGTTCCCCTCCGGTGCATTTTTTCCCCAAGAAGCATCCGTACATAAAGCCCCCAATAATTCTGTAAACGCTGGCCAATTCGTTCCCAAAATTAACGGATGCTGGAGGTGCGAATTAACTGCCACCTCAACACTATGCTTTTGACCCCTGAATTGAATAATGACTGGCACAATAGGATACTCTACCACATCCCCGTGCACACACCGCACCTTAACCACGCGGCTATTATCCAATGCCCCGGATTGTATCAGATTTTGATGGATCGAGGTCTGGTTACATCCTGAATCCACCAATGCCTGATAGGTACCCCCCTCGATACTCACAGGTATTTGGTACCATCCAGCTTGACCGGGGGCAGCCTGCGGGACATCCGGGACCCGGACCATTGTTCCCACCTCCATCACAGGACACCTGTCCACAAAATGGCCCGGGTCCCCGCAACGCCAGCAGGCCGGCCCAGACCTCCCCGCCGCTCCAGTGGCAGAGAGTGGATCAGACGGCTGGCGTGGAGAGAGCGGAGACACAGGAGCCGTGTCCAACCCGGCTGGTGCCAGTCGGGTTGGACACCCGAGACTCTGGGAGTTGAATGGGGAATGTGACCATTCCCGCCCCGCCCCCGGGGCGGGACTCGAGGAGGGCCGGGTGGACGAGACCTAGGTAAAGGGACAGGGCGAGAGAGAGAAGGAGATGGAAAAGAGGGAGAGAGAGAGACTGATGGCAGGGGTTCGCCGACCCCGGGGCACGCCACCATGTGATCCTCCGCGAGTTGGATAGCCGACTCCAGCGACGTGGGGCGGTGGCACTGGACCCACTCGGCCGTTCTCCTCGGAAGCCGAGTGATAAACTGCTCCAGTACCACTCGGTTGATGATCTCCTCCACGTCACTTCCGTCGGCCAGCAACCATTTGCGGCAGGAGTCCCGGAGCTGTTGGGCCATCACGAAGGGCCGGCCGGACTCGCCCAGCTCCAGGGAACGGAACCGCTGGCGATGTTGTTCAGGACTCCGGCCGACCCGCTGGATGATGGCCCTCTTGAGGTCGTTGTAGTCCAGGAGGCTCCGCACCGGAAGCTGCTGTGCTGCGACCTGGGACTCCCCGGAGAGCAAGGGGACCAGGCGCATCGGCCACTGGTCCCGCGGCCATCCAGATATTTCGGCCGAGGTCTCAAAGAGATCAAGGAATGCCTCCGGGTCGTCCTCAGGCCCCATCTTATTGAGTGGAATATGGACGGGCACAGCATGTTGATCCGTGGCTTCCGGCCGAACCTCCCGGTCCATCCAGCTCCGGAACCTCTCGCGGTCTTCCTGCTGGGCTTGGAGGACGGCCTGGAACCGCCGCTCCTGATCTTGACGTAAGTCCAGCAGGGCCTGGTGTTGATCATGTTGCATGACCGCGAGGGATGTAATAAGTTCCGCAAATGGTGCGGCGGAGGACTCGGGCCTGGCGGCGGCATCCATCTTCCCTCCCGGGTTTCGGCACCAGTGTAACAAAGTTCGTAAATAAGGAGGGAAGAGGACAGGGTCGGCGGGTGACTACTGGCTGTTTATTAATCAGCAAAATAATAATAACAAAACAGTGCAAACAGGCACAAAACAATCAACATAACGTCACTTCACTCCAGCAGCAGACAGACATCCAGGAGTGGGGAAAACAGCCAGAAGTCCTTCTCTCTCTCGCAGGCTCCTGTTTCTCCTGGCATTAAATACTCTCTCCACGCCAATTACTGAAACAAGAGACAGGTGTTTACTATTTGTGTCTAATCCACTCAGACACCGCTTGTCTCCTCCCTCTCTCTCCCGCTGCAGACTCCACTGAACCACGCCCCCCCTGCCACACTATTATATAATAGTCCATAGGGAGCAAAGTGGTCTTAAATTGTGACAGTCTTTATTGAATCTTGCTTAAGCAAGAAAAAAGTGATCTCAAGCCTCATTAGAGAAACAAATAATGTAGGAGTTAAAAAGATCAAAAGTCATGTTCCATTCAGGTTCAGTCACAGGAAATAGAATGCATTCCAAGGGACATAATCGTGCTTGAGCCTCTCAAACTGACAGAAAACCAAAAACAACACCACCTTTCCAGAATACAATAAGTAGCAAGGCTCATTAGACAAGACATACACTGAATTTATAGGAGGTGGCACCACTATAACAAAAACGGGAAACAAACCATACAAATTCTCACAACAGTTACAGCACAAACTCTGGAATAAACATAATACATTTAAAGGTGCAATGTGTACATTTTAGCAGCATCTAGAGGTGAGGTTGTGAATTGCAATATAGAGAAGCTACGTTGGCCAACACAGGACAAAGATGTCATTGTCTGACACAGCAGAGAGTAGCCAGTCAAGCAAATGTGCTCTGTAGAGCAATTTGTCTGTTTAGGGCTACTGTAGAAACATGGTGGCGCAAAACGGCGAATTAACATGTAAGGGGACCCGCGGTGTATGTAGATAGAAATGGCTCATTCTAAGGTAATAAAAACATAATGGTTCATTATGTAAGGTCTTTATACATCACTGAAAACATATTTATGCATATTATATTGCATTTCTGTCAATAGATCCTCCTAAGATTTACACATTGCACCTTTAACTAAATTTAGAGCCATGGATAGATTTTAGTTAACGCAAAAAGAATTCTATAAAACAAAAATCACATTTTCCTATGTCCCCTCTAATACATCAAAGTTGGTACATTCTCACTTCCTTTAGAATTCCTATAAAAACAGTTAAACTTCCCGTTTAAAGGTGCCATAGAAGGTCTTTTTAAAAGATGTAATATAAGTCTATGGTGTCCCCTGAATGTGTCTGTGAAGTTTCAGCTCAAAATACCCCATAGATTTTTTTTTAATTAATTTTTTTACTGCTTATTTTGAGGCATCATGAAATATGAGCCGATTTAGGCTGTGGCCCCTTTAAATGCTCACGCTCCCCGCCCACGGAGCTCGCGCTTGCCTTTAACAGCATAAATAAAGTTCACACAGCTAATATAACCCTCAAAATTGTTCTTTACAAAGTGTTTGTCATGCAGCATGTCTAATCGCGTAAGTATGGTATTTATTTGGATGTTTACATTTGATTCTGAATGAGTTTGATAGTGCTCCGTGGCTAAAGCTAACATTACACACTGTTGGAGAGATTTATAAAGAATGAAGTTGTGTTTATGAATTATATAGACTGCAAGTGTTTAAAAAATGAAAATAACGACAGTCTTGTCTCCTTGAATACAGTAAGAAACGATGGTAACTTTAACCACATTTAACAGTACATTAGCAACATGCTAACGAAACATTTAGAAAGACAATTTACAAATATCACTAAAAATATCATGATATCAATGATCATGTCAGTTATTATTGCTCCATCTGCCATTTTTCGCTGTTGTCCTTGCTTGCTTACCTAGTCTGATGATTCAGCTGTGCACATCCAGACATCCTGCACTTGTCTAATGCTTGAACATGGGCTGGCATATGCAAATATTGGGGGCGTACACCCCGACTGTTACGTAACAGTCAGTGTTATGTTGAGATTCGCCTGTTTTTCAGAGGTCTTTTAAACAAATGAGATTTATATAAGAAGGAGGAAACACCGGTGTTTGAGACTCACTGTATGTAATTTCCATGTACTGAACTCTTGTTATTTAACCATGCCAAGATAAATTCAATTTTTAATTCTAGGGCACCTTTAAACCTTTTTGTCACTAGACTGGTCCATTCCCACAACACACCAGGTACCAAACATTTCAAGTCATCTTAATTAAAAATTGAACTTCAACAATTTGTGATACATTTTTAACATTGCATTTTAGCCAAAGACTGTTTTAACTGGTTTTAATGTTTTAACCTTAAGCCAAATAACTAAGTACTGACTCTATAAATGACGAATAAAGATATTAAAATTTAAAAGATATTTGTCTTTTCATTTATCGATCAATAGAAAGATGAATGTATAAGAATCATTTAAAAATCCTGGCCATCACAAATATATTAAATAATATTTAAAATGATATATTTCATAATATATATGATGCCATCATCTTTAGAAAAAAAGTTCTAGTGAAAAATTACATTTAAAAGACTTACCTTGAATTTCAAGTTATTTTACTTCCTTACATTCCAATTCGAATTAACTATTAAATAATATGATTTGACTGTTAAGTTATAATTAAATTAAATTAGAATGGACACATCTTAAAAATACCAAACAAGTTTTTTTTTTTTTTCTTTTTTTTTTCTCATGAGGCGGCATTTATTTTTATATGTGCAAATACCAGCATAAACAACAACAGGACATGATGATTTTCACATTGTCATATCATCTCGCACCTGCAGTGCTGCTGTGAAGAGAGGAAAACAGACAAAAATAAGCCTACAAGAAATATATTTCAATTAAATGATTAATATAATTACAAAATGAAGACACATTTAATCCTCTGGCAACAAATGTAGAACTAGCGCAGGCTTATAGCCAGGAATGAATCACCTAAATTGTCGTTCTGTACTCCCGAAATTGTGTTATTGACACAGTGATAACCAAACCAATGTTTAGGCATCTCATGGCCGTTTGGTATCCGCTTTCATTTAACAATGTAATATTAGAAACAAAAGACCCATTATGTCCATCAATTATAACGTAACCAACATTTACGGAGCGCTCTTTTGCAGTGTTGCAAGGGTAAGTGTGATTGTCAACCTGACAAAAGGTGAATTTATCTGCAGTGTGTTTTAGGTATTTTAATCACTTTTTAAATTAAATAATTACTTTTTTACTGTTTAACTGCTAGCATTAATCTGTCAAAATTATTACTGTCAGATAACAGTTTACTAGTTAATTATATGCCTAAATGTAATTTAAAAGCCATTCTCAATTAAGTTCCGAATAGTGCACAACCCTGAACAGGGGGGAGTGTTCAGGAAACCTTTTTGAAACAGTTATTATTTTTGCAATTCCATTTGGTGACACTAGTGGCGTACATGCCAATGGTGTTCTACAATAAATCTAGAAGTACACGAATGCTGCCTTTTCTGCTGAGCTCAGCCCTTTGCAGAGAGCATGATAGCTCCCTCTTTGTATTCATGCAGCATCTCCCAAAGAGAGAAATCTTAAGAACGGTCACTTACCATTCTGACAGCTCGTTGCTAGGCATGACGCCAACCTCCGTGCGGAGTGTAAAATCATGAGTCAGCATTTTCAGATCTGGTGCCAGTGTTCATCTGAAATGTCAAACAAGCCAAATATGCCTGTGGTTTAGTGATAATGACAACGGAAGGTGAATGAAACCATTAAGTGGGCCAAAACCAGGGCTGTGACCTATGTAACATCTATAGAGTCCAAAGAACACATGCAATTTCCCTGCTACTAGGTCTATTCCCTCTTGGAACAAGGAACAGCTAGGAATGGAATGGCAGGTAGTGTTTTATAAAATTGAATGGCATTATCATGCTCAGCAACTGAATTTTTAACTCAAGGACAAACACTCAGCTCTACTCAAGAGCTTAGCATTATAATCAATGGCTCTCTTAAGCAAGGATGAAACTCAAATTCTTGTTTCAGAATGAAACTGTTGTATGCTGTTGTTACTATTAAGGGCTGATTAAGATGTATGGTGCTTTTTAACACTGCATATATGCATATTCTACAACCAGCCAGTTGCTTTAAAAGGATAGTTCACCCAAAAATGAAAATTATCCCATGATTTACTCACCCTCAAGCCATTCCAATTGTATATGACTATCTTCTTTCAGACAAACACAATTGGAGATATATTTAAAAATATGCTCTACCAAGCTTTTAATGGTACATGGGGCCTGTTTTGAACCACCAAAAAAATGCATCTATCTATCTATCATAAATATAATCCATACGGCTCCAGCAGGTTAATAAAGGTCTTCTGAAGTGAATCGTGTCATGCGTCAGGTCAGGGGTTACTCTTCCACTGCAAATCGATGTGTACGGTCTGCCTGAAGCTAGTTATTATACTTAATAAAGTTTTAAATATGGATATTTTTCTTACAAAACCCATCGCTTCGCTTCAGAAGGCTGTTATTAACCCCATGGAGCCATATGGATTATTATTTATGATGGATGGATGGATGCATTTTGAGCATCAAAACAGCCCCCCCATTCAGTACCATTATAATGCTTGGTTGAGACAGGATATTTTTAAATATACTCTATCTCAGTATATACTCTTTTGTGTTCATCTGAAAGAAAATAGTCATATACACCTAGGATGGCTTGAGGGTAAGTAAATCATTGGATAATTTTCTTTTTTTTGGGCGAAATATCCCTTTAAGCTGCACAGCTGACACAGTACATTTTTAACAGATAGGAATGAAAAGAAAGAGACAACAAGGGTATAGTTTAACTAAAAGCCGCCAAGCTGAATGATCGTCATGTAGGAATGATGTTCTGGATGACAATGTTAAAGATTTTAATCTAGTCCTAATAGACGGCAGTGGTTAATTTACTACTCGCTCGGTCAATTCTTTTCATATTGTGCAGACAACTCCAGCAACTCAGTTCATTAACTTTAGGCCTCAAAGCCAGGCTCTTAACATTTTAATTAAAAGAGTAAAAATCCATATCAACAGATTAAGGACCCTGAAGCTCAATGAATACAGTTAAAGACCAGCTGAGGTCCCTGCCCAGCTTTTTCAAAAATGGGGTGCCAGGTTCTTATGCTAAAGTCTAAATTGATTTGAAGACTGGAAATCAGAAAGTATTAGAAGGCTAATCTCTTTCTGATAAGGTTTGACTCTTTTAAGGTTGTTATTAGAACATTTGTTTCTTAATTGGAGCTCTAATCAGATTTTAAATGAATATTTAAAAAAATCCCAAAACCAAGTTGGTTATTTTTTTTTATAGGGGGGGTATACTGGATAATACTGGAACTTATGAACTTAAATAGGAATGTATTTACTACTTACTTGGATACATTTGCTGGCTCCCTTATTTTACATATATGCACAGAGAAGCAGTTAAAAAGTTGGCTAAACAATTATTCACAGACCTATAATTTACTTGGATGTAATTATAGGAGTCAAGATTTGGCTGGTTAGCATTGTCCAGTTAGCTCGTGCTATATATATTAGCTTTTTTTTTTTTTTTTTTTTTTCCTGGCTGCTGGTTTTCAGCCTGTCTTCTGCCAGCTGACTGATGTTGATTTAAAGGTGCCCTTGATTAAAAAATTGAATTTACCTTGGCATAGTTAAATAACAAGAGTTTAGTACATGGAAAAGACATACAGTGAGTCTCAAACCCCATTGTTTCCTCCTTCTTATATAAATCTCATTTGTTTAAACGACCTCCGAAGAACAGGCGAATCTCAACATAACACCGACTGTTACGTAACAGTTGGGGTGTACGCCCCAATATTTGCATAATGCCAGCCCATGATGTTCCCAACATTATAAAAGGCATTAGACAAGGGCAGCCAGTTAACGTCTGGAGCTGCACACAGCCGAATCATCAGACTAGGTAAGCAAGAACAACAGCGAAAAATGGCAGATGGAGCAATAATAACTGACATGATAGCATGATATTTTTAGTGATATTTGTAAATTGTCTTTCTAAAAGTTTCGTTAGCATGTTGCTAATGTACTGTTAAATGAGGTAAAAGTTACCATCGTTTCTTACTGTATTCACGGAGACAAGAGCCGTCGCTATTTTCATTTTTTTAAACACTTGCAGTCTGTATAATGCATAAACACAACTTCATTCTTTATAAATCTCTCCAACAGTGTAGCAATAGCCGTTAGCCACGGAGGACAGCCTCAAATTCACTCAGAATAAAACTTTAACATCCAAATAAATACTTTACTCACATAATTCGAAGCATGCATGCAGCATGCATGACGAACATCTTGTAAAGATCCATTTGAGGGTTAAATTAGCTGTGTGAACTTTGTAAATGCCCTGTAATATAGTCGACAGCTGGTGTGGCAGGGAGCACACAATTTAAGGGGGCGCCGCCGAGTGTAAATCAGTGCATTGTTAATGATGCCCCAAAATACGCAGTTAAAAAAATTAATTTAAAAAATCTATGGGGTATTTTGAGCTGAAACTTCACAGACACATTCAGGAGACACCTTAGACTTATGTATACATCTTGTGAAAGAACGTTCTTGGGCACCTTTAAATGGCCCAATGATACCTATTTCCAGGTATTACAGACCACCTTAATTTGACTAGAGACAGGTGTTTTACTTAAAAGTACTCAAAAGCTTTTAAGTAAGTATCAGAAAAAGAAGGTTTGGTATATGCGACACATATACACAAATACACACAAAGTATTAGTGAGCCATTATAAGTGTTTAAATGTCTTCTTTGTCCCAGCTGTGTCCAAAATCACTCCAGGGTCATCAACAACATATCAATACAACCTTTAAAACACTGGACACACCACTCACTCATAGTCAGCTGTAACCCTGAGTCTCTCACTTACAGAACAGCTCCCTGAAGTTTGATATGATGGGATCAGGCAGGGGTCTGCGGGAGCCTGAGTACGCTGATGGATGAGGGATTGAAGGCTAGCCAGATGATAGATCTGGACTGGAACATGTCCGCCGAGTTACTGCCAGAACTGACAGCTCAACACAATGGTGATGTCTATAAAGATCTGGATGTCTGAATGCATGTATGACAAGGAGAGGGAGCAGGGATGAGGAAGAGAAAGAAGGACTGTTTAGAAGATCTCTCTAGCAGCGGGCTATGATGTAAAATCCCTAAATTTCTCAGGGATATTCATGCAGGGAATAGCAAAGTTTAATTTGGGCTATATTACTTACCTATTCTAGATACAGCTGTAGCTGAGAGGAAATAAGATCTCTTGTGATGATGATCATTTTATGTTAAAGCTTCAAAATGCAGAGCAGTTTAATCAGTAAGAATCTTTTAAATATTAATATACCCCAGATGCACATTTATGGGGCTTCCTGACTCTGGACACATATAATGTGTACAGTTTTTATCCTTTGGATGGTCTGAATTGTCTAAAACTGGACATTGAAAAAGCAGCCAATTCCCTGATCAGATTAATTAATTTCTCAATAAGAATGTTTCCATATTTTCTTCAAAAAGTGGAGAAAGTTTTAGAGAAAATGCTAAATTATCCCATCATTCTGAATGGGACTAATTTGTTTTTTTAGCTTTGCTGTTGGTCTGTGTGGGCTCCTGTGATCATGATGGCTTTTCAAAGCAGACCTCAAAAACAAGGAGCATGATGGGAAGCGACTGAGCGTTAAGAGGGAGCGCCAGGGGCGACACGTTAGCAAAGAGGGCCACAAAACTCTGCATTCCAGTTGCCAAGGCAACCAGCCGAACATTCTGCGTGTATACAAAAAGGCAAGCAGGTTTGACTGCGAGGCAAACGCACAACTCAAATACTCAGTTATGCAGAGCGGCGTATGGATGATTATTTAGAGACTAAAAAAAGAGTCTGAAATTGCTCTGCAGCTCTAATTGTGAATTTCAGGGAACATAAACTTCAGAGCCATTTTGGGAAAGCTACTGTAATTGTGACAAAGTGGGAAACAGAACTGAGGGAGCTTGCTTAAAATAGATGCTGCATTTAGTACAATTAGCTAAAATAAATAAATTAAAATATTATTTATTTGACTTTTTAATGCGTTACAATTAATAAAAAAAAAAAAAAAAATGTCTGAAATAAAGACATATATTTATGATATTTTAAAAATCACAGTAAAAAATAAAAATAAACAAATCTGTCCACTATGAACCCCCACCTTCAATAAGATTTCACAGGTCATAAATCCCTATAGAATATAATTCATTTTCCCCTCAAGATACCCAAAATGTGGTTTTAATGTTTGTGGGGTAATTAGGTTAAACTATTGGAGAATGCCAGTGTTTTGCCTCAGGTGGATGGTTAATGTGTACAGAATTATGTTTCAGGCTAAATCATGAGGCTTCAAATCTAATCTGGAGCTGGTCCTGATTTGCATAATGTTCTCTTTTTAAATATGTATATTAATAAGCAGATGAGGACATGGGAAGTGGAGTACATTAGCATGCTTTTAAAGGAACTCGTGTGATCTGTGATGTGGCCAGGGCACAGTCTATGCATTGCATTCAAATAGAGGTTCTGGGCATATAATGAGCCTGGGCCAAGGGGAAACTGACATGATTAAGAACTGAATTCCAAATGGTAATATTTTCACTGTGGTTTTAGTTCAGGGGCCTGTACCGTGATGGTAGTTGAACAAACTCAGGGTTATAGGATTAGTTTCAAGTTGACAAAACCAAACCACTCCAGTCTGGCTGTGTTGCTGATCATCAACTTTCTCTGTCAACCCAGGCTTTGATCCTGAGAGAGAGCCAGCGCAATTCAAAACTTTTTTGCTGAAGTTTAAGAGATTGAGAAAATGAAGAATTTAAACGCATTTACACTAAAGAAAATACTTGTCCATGAAAGAGGACAATTAAAAGAAATTATCTTGCTCTATCAGTGCAAATGAAACTTGTATATTTGATTAATAGTGATAGAGACTCAAATCACATGTAGTCATTTTTAAAGAGTTATCTATTAATTCTACAGCTTATTTATATTACATATGATCTGTATATATTAATATTCATTTAAACTAAATGCTTAATAATTTCTAAACTAAAATTGTTTGTGTGTAATGGATTAATAATAATATAGATCATATAATAAATATATGTCATATATAAATCATAAAATAATTCTAATTATCATTAAAGCCAGACAATTTCATCATTAAATATTTGTTTTTACTATATAGTGAGCTTGAATTTTGAGGAAGATAAACTGAGGGAGTGTCTTTATTGTGTCGGATGTGTCAGTGTCACTTTGCTCACATCTGATTGGTCCAATTTCAGTTTGAGATCTCTGAACAAAACCTGCCCTGAGGCAGGTTAGCCGTGGAGCGTAAGTTACTATGGTGATGAACACAGCTAAAAGCCAAGTCACTTTCATGGTACCTAAAACCCAGGATTGGTGCAAACTAATCTGAAACTTACAAACCCGATTCCAAAAAAGTTGGGACACTATACAAATTGTGAATAAAAACAGAATGCAATGATGTGGAAGTTTCAAATATCAATATTTTATTCAGAATACAACATAGATGACATATCAAATGTTTAAACTGAGAAAATGTATCATTTTAAGGGAAAAATAAGTTGATTTTAAATTTCATGGCATCAACACATCTCAAAAAAGTTGGGACAAGGCCATGTTTACCACTGTGTGGCATCCCCTCTTCTTTTTATAACAGTCTGCAAACGTCTGGGGACTGAGGAGACAAGTTGCTCAAGATTAGGAATAGGAATGTTGTTCCATTCTTGTCTAATACAGACTTCTAGTTGCTCAACTGTCTTAGGTCTTCTTTGTCGCATCTTCCTCTTTATGATGCACCAAATGTTTTCTATGGGTGAAAGATCTGGACTGCAGGCTGGCCATTTCAGTACCCGGATCCTTCTTCTACGCAGCCATGATGTTGTAATTGATGCAGTATGTGGTCTGGCATTGTCATGTTGGAAAATGCAAGGTCTTCCCTGAAAGAGACGACGTCTGGATGGGAGCATATGTTGTTCTAGAACTTGGATATACCTTTCAGCATTGATGGTGCCTTTCCAGATGTGTAAGCTGCCCATGCCTACACGCACTCATGCAACCCCATACCATCAGAGATGCAGGCTTCTGAACTGAGCGCTGATAACAACTTGGGTTGTCCTTGTCCTCTTTAGTCCAGATGACATGGCGTCCCAGTTTTCCAAAAAGAACTTCAAATTTTGATTCGTCTGACCACAGAAGAGTTTTCCACTTTGCCACAGTCCATTTTAGATGAGCCTTGGCCCAGAAAAAACACCTGCGCTTCTGGATCATGTTTAGATATGGCTTCTTTTTTGACCTATAGAGTTTTAGCTGGCAACGGTGAATGGCACGGTGGATTGTGTTCACCGACAATGTTTTCTGGAAGTATTCTTGAGCCCATGTTGTGATTTCCATTACAGTAGCATTCCTGTATGTGATGCAGTGCCGTCTAAGGGCCCGAAGATCACAGGCATCCAGTATGGTTTTCCGGCCTTGACCCTTAAACACAGAGATTGTTCTAGATTCTCTGAATCTTTGGATGATATTATGCACTGTAGATGATGATAACTTCAAACTATTTGCAATTTTTCTCTGAGAAACTCCTTTCTGATATTGCTCCACTATTTTTGGCCGCAGCATTGGGGGGAATTGGTGATCCTCTGCCCATCTTGACTTCTGAGAGACACTGCCACTCTGAGAGGCTCTTTTTATACCCAATCATGTTGCCAATTGACCTAATAAGTTGCAAATTGGTCCTCCAGCTGTTCCTTATATGTACATTTAACTTTTTGTACCTCTTTTTGCTACCTGTCCCAACTTTTTTGGAATGTGTAGCTCTCAGGAAATACAAAATGAGCCAATATTTGGCATGACATTTCAAAATATCTCACTTTCAACATTTGATATGTTATCTATATTCGATTGTGAATAAAATATACGTTTATGAGATTTATAAATTATTGCATTCCTTTTTTATTCACAATTTGTACAGTGACCCAACTTTTTTGGAATCGGGTTTGTACCTGGCTAACCAGCTAATCCGGCTTCATGGTACAGGCCCCAGAAATGTGGTTTATATGTAAAATTGAACCAGGCTCCGTTTCAAGGGCTTTAATGGTCTCTGTGGTATTGTGGCAAGCAGGGCAGGTTCGAGAGCCGTGGGAACGGCGCGAGTGTTAATGAGCGTCACCTGTGCGCCACACCAGTCACGAGTCTGTCTCACACTATCGTCTTTCACTGTCGTCATTCCTCCTTAGACTGGTGTGGTGCGCAGGTGGCGCTCTACTCATTAACACTAGTGCATTTCGTTCCCACAGCTCTCAACCTCGCCCTGCTTGCTACAGGTATCTTACTGGTGATAGAGTTCAATGAGAATGAGACACTCTACTCCGTACACCAGCACTGTATTTTTCCTTTTTTTTTCTTTCTTTGGACCCCAGTGTTCCAATTAGGAAAAAGAAAAAAAAAAAAAAATCATACAGGTTTGGAAAAACATGATGGTGAGTGACTTTAATGGCCCTGCATGCAATTTCTGTATTCTAGCAATGACTATTTTACATTAAGCATTTTCTTGTTATTTTCTTAGTATATTTCGGCAGCTTTGATTAGGTGCCTTCCTGACCTGTCACACACCTTCTCGAATACTATTAGCTATTCAGATAGCTGTTATTTGATTGCTATCTTTGTCCTCTAAGATGGTCAGTTAATTCGAGTCTACTTCGATCACCATCCAAAATTAAGTTGTACAACCTCAGGCCAATAATATTTCATATTCAAAAACATATCTGTGGCTGTTTGAGTCAGGGTGAGCGTCCAGGTGTATTGTATTTTAGGTCTGTGGTACAGAACAAAATGCTGTATCTGCCCACCTATAAATCAATAAACCATTTCCCAAGAATAACCAGCTGGGTTTCACTTGCTTTCTTGATATTTTGGACATAAGGTTAGAATAATTAAAAATTTCCTCCAAATTATGTTAGGTTCTATCTTTTGTAATTCTCTCTTTGTGTATAAAGGTTACAAATTTCATATTTATTAAAGAAAAAAGATAAAGAATCAATTAATAGACTCTCTTAGGCACTATTTGTAGTTTAATCCTTTCAGTGAGAAATAATTGATTTGGAAAGACCTTGGCATGTTATCTACATCTCAAGAAGTCTAAGAGGAATGGCAGTAAAATGATGGGAAACGGCAAGACCAGAATGATTCAATCCTGTGCCACCACCAAAAGAAACATGCCAGGGAATAAAATCTGCCAGTAGGAAGCAGCCATTGTGTTCATTATCAGCATGGGCCAAGACAAAAAAGTTAAAAATGCTAAATGTAAGCAACTATCTCTTTGACTTTATTATTTGTCCAAAATTGTCCAGTTGTTTTTTTACCCACCTTTTGAGTACAGAACACCTGTTGCCCTTTCACAGCCATGGGCTGTGGAAATCTTTAGTCTGTTGCCATTTGGTGATTATTTGGTTTTTAGGAGAAGTTTTGTAACACTTGTGAAAAGAATAGATGACATTTTGACTTTGTCGATAAGAGAAAACCGTGTATAAGTGTTTAGAAACTGTTGCTGTGTGGATTTGTGTGCCGTCCGAAATTCTTTGGGACATATTTGCTTGAACATATGTACACACAGAGTCCTGTCCAGGCTTCCAGAAGGCTTTCTACCCACACTGGTCATCTGTAGCCTGCCATTTAAAATTCCCACAGGCTGCTTCCTGTGACAGGGCAAACGCTGCAACTTGCCTGAAAAGACTGGCTCTGAAACCAACATGGCTGGCTCTCAGGAGAATATACCCACAGGGCTACCCTGGAGCCAAAATGGCTGCATCCCATGAGCAGCATACCCACATGGCTGCCCTTAAAGCCAATATGGCCAAAATTCCAGGGTGTGCAACATCTTTGTTGCAGGAGACATGAAATGGCCAAATATTAGTGGCAACGTCCCAAAGGGTTGCACTAGAGCCAAAACGGCTGACAACCACAAAGCTGCAAGCAGGCCACCTTTTTCAAAACTCAACTAGCCAAATGGCCAGATGTTTATGAATCAAAAACTATTTAGTCATGACAGCGTGCCTGAATGATTTCACCCCTTGCGTCACATAACGGCATATATCATCCTCTCGTTGCCAGCTATGATCTGTTTCTTGGACTGAAATTTAGAGACAATTAACCCACCAAGGACAGTCAAGCAAAGTCCATAAAATCATCACTAACTGATCTCGCATGTCTGTAGCTCAGGAGAAGATTATGCATCGATTTAAAGCATAATTAAAATATAAAATTGTGCAATTGAAAACTGTAATTTGTGAAGACACCATAGACGAGCTTTTCAAATGAGAAGTTCATGTATTCTGACATCAAATTTGATAGTGAAGTTCAATTCCAGACTACAGTGCGATCAGAATTATACTTTTCACAGAAATCATGCCTCTCAGTCGGCCAGATAATATGGCTCAGTGGTGAGGCAGAATGAGTGTGCTGATGTCTTTGGTAATTGTGGAGGATTAGAAATGCATTGAGTTTGAAATGACATTAGTTGGGCTAATTAAATTCTGGACGATTGTGCTGCGCTTCCACTAGGGTTTATGTGTGTTAAGAGAGAGGGAGAGAGAGAGAGAATACAGGGAAGAACAGAGAGGGGTATGTGTGTGTGTGTGTGTTTTTAGGTCTTATCTCCTTCGACAATGTAACATCCATTCAGCCCTGTGGAAGAAATTACTGCCTGCAGCAGGTAGGGAGAGAATATGTCACTGGCAGAATCAGAGAGAGGTAGAAAAGAAAATGGCAAGAAAAGAACGCAAAGGCTGTGGAATGGGGAACTTTTTCATTTGTAGTCAGGCAGTCGACTTCACTGATTATCTTAATTATAATTTGTTGAGGTCGAGAGGTCACGTTTTATTCATTAACATAAAACTTAAGTGACCAAATTATAAATATGAAGGATATAAAAAGAGAAAAGAAGATTTAGAAGTTTTCATTTCAAAACTACCCAGTTATTTCAAACTGCTCCAACTGTGTTTTGGTTCAGATTGAGGTGAGTGATGTTTATTTAGCTCTGCGTTAACCTCTATAACCAAAAATTCTAAATAAAGTAGAAAATTATGGAAAAGCCAGCATGTCATGGCTCACATGACCATTGCCTTTTTGTTCTTTGCACACTTTGCTGATTATTGCATTTTTATTCATAGTAAATCACAAAATGAAAGCCTTTAGGAAGCATTTAGAGTACAATGAGCAAGTTTACCACTGGTTCAAGCTCCTGTTCTTGACAGTGCCCTGCTGAAAATGTTTGTACAAAATGTGTTTTGTTTTTGATGAGTATGAAATGTGAAAACTATAAAGGTATTTATGTAATGGCTATTCAGATATGTCACAAATGTTAATGTACAATAGCGATCTGATTCATCTTTTGAGAGAACTGAACTGGTTCACAAAACAGTCTGAACAATTTGTTCCTGAATTGGACTGAATTGCTCCAGGAATTTACACACTGGGGAAAAAAATGGATTTACTTTGAAACAATTTTTTATTTAGACATTTCTAGTAAATTTCACAAATAATTACAAGTGGAAAGACTGAAATAGTATTTTTTTTAAATGTACTCCAATAATCTGTTTTATTTACAGCTTAGAAAAATATTTTAACAGTACAAACAATGGTTGTACAAAATTTTATATATATACAAAATCATGAATCAAATGAATTTCTTTGAATCAGTTCATTGAATCAGACTGTTCAAAAGAACCGATTCTCAGTAATGAATGAGTCATACTTCCAATCGCTAATGTATAATATTATTCATCCACACATCCTCACTCTTACAGACTCCTTGAGCTCACAAATTAGAAGCATTATGTGGATTTGTTTGTTTCTTTGCTTTAGAAATAGGCTGTTGCTGAATATCAATAATCCCCAGTTGTCATCCTGCATTAACAGATTATGGTTTATCTCCAAAGAGATTGTCTAAACTTCATAACCTCAGTTTCAACACCTAATGAGATGTCTTTAAAATATATGGGGGAAATAATAAACATATTTGTGTTTAATGTGGGCATTTAAGTGTGCACTCTGTGAGAGAGAGACTGTGTATTTATGGCTGGTATAAACAGATGTGTATTTTTAGCCACCTCAGCAATGGTTAGTCCAGATGGGAACAGACTCTCTACAAGAGTCCAATTCATCAGACAAGCATTTAGTGCCCTTTAATTTACCAAAGAAAGAAAGAGAGAAAGAAAGAAAGAAAAAGAGAGAAAGAAAGACATTAAACCTTCTAATGGGTTTGAAATGAATTCAGAAATGTTTAAATTTCTGTTATCTAAAACTACATGGAAAAACACTTTCTGTAATGGAACTCGGCTAAATTGTATTTATGCGATTCAATCTGAACTGCTCAATTTTCTTTGTATACGTCTCTCAAATTACCGTCAGATGAAATATTGTACTGCGATGTGTACTGACAACTGGCACAATGATGCCAGAATGAACTGTGCATGTGTGATGTGCACCCAGTGTGTGTGGGTGTGTTGAGGGGTAAATAACAAAAAAGGGGGCTGCAACATGCTTGATGTGATCAGATATTTGAGGATGAAAAACATGGAAATGTATGTAATAATCTCAGTTTTAAGAGTTGCCTTAAGTGCTCTGCGACTAACCAATTGAAATACTGCTTCCATCTCCCTTCCTGTGCTCACCGTGAAGAGATTTCTGAAGCAATATGACACCAATGCATATTGATATGATTTAATTTTAAAGTATGCTGTTTATATGAAATAATTGTGAAATTGACGTAAATATCCAAAAGCGGGTAAGAGTGTTACACTCTGAAAGCGAGTAAATGGGTTGAATTTGGGTCAGAGTGTTGATTTGTATTAAATCTTCTCAATATGGATTCCCTTATCCGAGCTCCAGAGATTCACTGAGGGCAGACACAGTAATTGTGCATTGGTCCTGGAGCTGAAAATTGGTTATATATTGATGTGATATTGCGCTGGGGATTGGAAGAAGGCCAGAGGAAGTCCAAACAAATAAGTGGGTTGGGGAGGAAAACGGAAATCTGGATTATCTCTATTTGAGAATCAAGCCAGAAGGGTGGAAGCTTGGCCCTATTATCGATATAACAAAAGGACAAAAAGCAAACAGAAACACACAGACGCAAATAAACAAACCATTTTATTCCTCACTTTAATATAAAGTATGACTTCTTGCCCCGCTTGATTTCTCATTGTGGGTCTCTTTAGCACTTTAAAATGAGATAATGCACATCATTACAGCATTGTGTAAGAAAAAAGAAAAAAAAAATGTATGCTTTGCTAATTAGTGCAGAGATTTACACTGTGTTGGCTGCTTAAGGTTTATTCATATGCAGAACTTTTACAGCTTTCACAAATGAAATAACAATATATAGATGCCGAGGTTTGGCTATTTTATGTTCATTTTTTTTGTATTCAGCATACTGAAAGTCTTCATTAAACTGCTATGTTCTCCCAGTATGGATAAAATCTATGCCTTGTACAGTCATGAACGTGTGACGTCTTTTCCTCCATCTCAATGACCTTCCAGACATTTACCAACTGTTCATCAATATTTCCTTGATTAAATGCCAAGAAGAGGAGGTTGTGGGGAAGTATGCAGAGATTTAATATCTCTTTAAAAATGTGTACATTTCATAACAGCTCCTTTAATTTGTCCTCCATACTCTTACTTTTTTTTAAGAGTATATTGTAACAAAACAGATGTCGTTTTGAGGGGGAGGGGAGTCTAACAATTTTAAAATTGCTCAGACACTACTATAAATGGTACTTTAGGCCCACTCAGTGAAACCATTCTTATACCTAATCTTTAGACCAAGTCTGCAAAACTACAAGCGCATTACATGCTTTAAACTATTGTATTTAAACTATTGCTATTGTAAAACAAACTTTTTGCTTTGCTCTAAACACGGTTCTCTACATTTGTCATGATTATTACTGGGAGTGCCCTTGTTTGCCACTAGAGGGCACTCCAACCTGGACTTTTGGTTTTCATCACTTGGACTTCATTTCCCATAACACACTTCCCGGACTCATTATCCTGTCATTGCACCCAGCTGTTTTGTGTTTGATCATTAGTTCTGTCTATTTATACCTGTTTGTTTCTGCTTTTTGTTATCGAGGTTTCGTTTTATGTTCCTTGTTTCTGTTATGGACTGTTCGATGGATTTATGACCTTTGCTTGGACTATGATCTTGGATTTGTTTATTAAAAGCTGCACTTGGATCTACTTGCCAGTTTCCGTGTTTGTACGTGACAACATTACACACATTATTCAAAACTAACAGCTCTTTTGTTTCATTTGGTAAACACCATCATTTAAATGTCACACTCATTTACTGATTGTCTACACCCAATGATCATGTGTGAAAACACATATACATAATTGTTAACACTTTACAATAAGGTTCATTAAGTTAAACATTAGTTAATATATTAACTAACATGAACTAGCCATGAGCAATACATTTGTTACTGTATTTACTAATCTTCGTTAACATTAGTTAATGATAATACAGTTGTTCATTGTTCATGTTAGTTCACAGTGCATTAACTAATGTTAACAAGATTTTAATAATGTATAAGTAAATGTTGAAATTAACATTAAGTGCAGTTCATGATTAGTTCTTTTGATGATTAATTCTTTTTACCCCCTTGCATTTCTGTTTATAGTGTATATCCAAGATTTATTTACATATGTATGTATGCATTTTTATATATTTATGTGTGTGTGTGTGTGTGTAAATATATATATATATATATATATATATGCAAAGTCAGAATGTCAGCTTTATTTCTAAAGCGCTTTATACAAGATTGTTTCACAGCAGCTTCACAATAGTAACAAATTCAAATTCTGCTGTAAAACAGCTGTAACAAGCCAAGAGTCATTATTTAGCTCAAGTCATTTCATTATTGATTCAGTTCAGTTCCATATCTGTGTAAAATCCATCAGTTGTGCATACATACTGTATAAACAGTGTATTTCTGCACATGTACGTGCGAGTGCTATGACAAACTTCTGTGCACTCCACTGCCCTGCAACAAGCAACAACAAGCAAAAGACACAAAGGCATGTATGTGGCTAATCATTTTATGTTTGTGTGTAGTTACTAGGCAAAAATACCATTTTTAGAAAAGTTAAAATAGTATTGTATGAAGTGTTTGCTTTTGCAAGATATGTGGGTTGCACTTTATTTTACAGTACGTGCACTTACATATACTTACATTTTACTTACCTAAGAAAGTACTGGGTAATACAAGGTAAGTACATAGGTACAAGGTTAAGGTTAGGTTTAGGGCTAGGTTCAGGTTTAGTACCTAGTTATTACCCAGTTATTACAATTACTATCATAAGTACTTAGTAAGTGCATGGGAAACAGGAATGTAAAATAAAGTGCTACCGATATGTGTGACGTTTTGCATGTTGTGTGTGTGTTTTGTGTATAGAGTTTTGAGAAATGGAGCCATAGTTTCAAGAAGAGCTGTGTGTAGAACAGTTGAAGATTTTGATTTCATGACCGCTTTAATTGTGGATAACATTATTTAATGCTAAATATTATGACTATTTCATGTCTTCTCTGACATAGTTTTGATGTTTTAGTGCTCTTGTCAAATCAAGTTTGGTAAACTTTCTAATCACTTGCTAATCAAGATTTTTTTAAATCTTCACATCTCCTTATTAAGACATTGCATTCCCCACCAGCAATAAACTGAAGTTAATAATCTCTTAGCCCGTTTCAAGTTTTACAACACTTTTCTGCACTTCATGGACTTGTTTATATATTTTACATTTGATTACAGTGTAGTTGTTTGTTAGCAGCACTTTCATATATATACATTCAACTAAATGTACTGTTATTGTCTCATTAATACACACAAATTCCTCTGTGGTAAATCTTGGCAGGGGTTTAATGGAAGTCCTTGGCTAGTGAGCCCAAGGTTAGCACCACGTCTCTTGAGGATAATTAGCATTGGCTCATTACGGGCGGCCAGAGCAGCATGAGGCCTCTGAAGCCCCCATCACGCCAAAGAAAACGCGTTCCCGCTCAGCACCAGCGGCCTTGCAGTCAACTCCTTGCATCAGATCATATATGACATGCACGCGCTCCGCAATCACGCAGTACCAGCTCGTTGAGGAGCGAGAGGACTGCAGGGTGAAGTCTGACTGTAATCAAGAAGCAGGCTTGAGTGAAAGCTGGATTGAAGACAAAGGCTCGGTGGAGACGATGATTTCACTGCGGGTTTATACAATGTAGAAGTAGCCTTCAGACAGAGGTAGGAGATGAGTGGGAGAGTTGTGAAGTGTGTTTTTCTTTTTTTGAGTTTAGAGTGTCTGGGAATATCGTGGGCCTTGGAGTCGGGATGGGGTGGCATGTTTCTTCTCAAAGAGAAGCGGTGGAAAATAAGACTTCTGAATCCAAGTATTCAACCCATACACACACACTCAGACCCTCGGGTCTCAGGGTCTCGCTTAATTACCGGACTTCATTAGAGGAGTTGGCAGCATGGTGTGTGTGACTGGGCAGCTGGCCAGTGCTGCAGAAATGAGACCAGGTCTCACTGTTTGATCCCTCAAGATAGTCGACTGAAGGTTCCTCTCCAAAGCCAAGAGTGTGTGCGTGTGTGCGTGTGTGAGTGTGAGAGAAAGAGAGAGAGAGAGAGAGAGAAAAGATGTGATAATTTTAAGAGCGTAATGGTGTTTTTTTTTTTTTTGCTGGTGCAAAACACTATATGTTTGATTTTCTCAGCTCAGAACTGAGACCCCTCCACCATCCAGCAGAGAAAAAGAAATGATGAGAAAGCCATATCCAACTACTTCTACATGTACACACCTGTTAGCTGCAGGCATTAATAGCCAGTGGATAATATCCTCCTGCGTTTTCATTCTTTTAAATTTATTTTCATGTATTAATTTAAATCTCTGATTTTGAACAGATTGTTTAATCCATTCTTCAGTGATTCTGAGTGAAGCACAACTGGTTTGAATTTAGGAATAAGTTGTTTGTAATGTTGTTTAATACAGTTTTTTTTTTTTTTTCAACTGCTTACACACATTTTCAAAACTTTGCCTCTTTTTTTTCCAAAACTTTACTTCACAAACCCAAGAATTGCACACACAAAATGCAAAATGCCCCACATATCTTGCAAAATGAAGCACTGCATTCAAAATATCACAAGCACATCTCAAAAGCAAACATTTGTCTTACATTGCAAACACCTATGCCATAATATTCTATTTTTGGATATATCATATACACACAGTTATTCAAAACCTAAAGCTCTTCTTTAATGAGCTCCTATGTACATTTCTGTACAAGACTGAAAATAATTGGCAGAGAGATGTTGAAAAATTCATGGTAAACATGAAAGCAAACTTTTTTTTTTTTACTGTAAGCATTTGTGGTTGTGAATACAGTATTAAACAGTACGAAAGAAAATAAATACATCAACCATGTGTAGTTGGACAGAAACAATGGTTGTGTTTGAAAAAGGAAGTCGAGATACACTATATTGCCGAAAGTTTTGGGACGCCTACCTTTATGTGCACATGAACTTTAATGACATCCCATTCTTATTCTGTAGGGTTTAATATGGAGTTGGTCCACCCTTTGCAGCTATAACAGCTTTAACTCTTCTGGGAAGGCTTTTCATAAGGTTTAGGAGTGTGTTTATGGGACTTTTTGACCATTCTTCTAGAAGAGCATTTGTGGATGAGAAGGCCTGGCTCGCAGTCTCCACTCTAATTCATCCCAATGGTGTTCTATCAGGTTGAGGTCAGGACTCTGTGCAGGCCAGTCAAGTTCCTCCACACCAAACTCACTCATCCATGTCTTTATGGACCTTGCTTTGTGCACTGGTGCGCAGTCGTTAGAACAGGAAGGGGCCATCCACAAACTGTTCCCACAAAGTTGGGAGCATGAAATTGTCCAAAATGTCTTGGTATGCTGAAGCACTAAGAGTTCCTTTCACTGGAACTAAGGGGCCATGCCCAACCCCTGAAAAACAACCCCACACCATAATCTTCCCCTCTTCCCATCTTCCCACCAAATTTTACACTTGGCACAACACAGTCAGGCAAGTACCGTTCTCCTGGCAACCGCCAAACCCAAACTCATCCATCGGATTGTCAGACAGAGAAGCGTGATTAGTCACTCCAGAGAATATGTCTCCACTGCTCTAGAGTCCAGTGGCGGCGTGACACCACTGCATTCGACGCTTTGCATTGCACTTGGTGATGTAAGGTTTGGATGCAGCTGCTCGGCCATGGAAACCCTTTCCATGAAGCTCTCTACACACTGTTCTTGAGCTAATCTGAAGGCCACATGAAGTTTGGAAGTATGTAGATATTGACTCTGCAGAAAGTTGGCGACTTCTGCGCACTGTGCGCCTCAGCATGTGCTGACCCCGCTCTGTGATTTTACATGGCCTACAACTTTGTGGCTGAGTTGCTGTTGTTCCTAATTGCTTCCACTTTGTTATGATACCACTAACCGTTGACCATGGAATATTTAGTAGTGAGGAAATTTCACAAATGGACAAGTAAGGATTTTGTGTGCAAGCAGTTCAAAAAAAAAAAAAAAAAAAAAAAAACTGTAAATATATATACATTTTTTTATAGTTTAAACTTTGTAGATCATTTTTTTTCTTTAAATAATTAATTTGCATTTGACCACATTTCCTTTTGAAATATTTTTACTCAAAATGACATGAGTTTGTTTCTGTGTTTAACATAGATAAACTGTAAAAAAAAAAAAAAAAAAAATAAAATCTATAACAATAGGGCACAAGTGTTTTACCTGGATTTTGAATGTTGAACTTCATTGCATTGTATTTTAGGGTTAACAGAAATGTCTGTATAATTTTCTGCCAGTACATTATCTGTTTTTTTTTTTGTTTTGTTTTGTTTTGTTTTGTTTTGTTTTGTTTTTACAGATTTTTACAGTGTTTATAGACCAGTAATATTTCACTATGGCCAGTAAAGTGCAACAGAAACTAAACAGCCATCAAGATGTTTTGTCGTTGTTTGTCGCTATCATGGCTAGTTAGAACAAAAACTTTATTAACTTACATATTGTTTT
Source organism: Megalobrama amblycephala (assembly GCF_018812025.1). Lineage (NCBI taxonomy): Eukaryota > Metazoa > Chordata > Actinopteri > Cypriniformes > Xenocyprididae > Megalobrama > Megalobrama amblycephala. The sequence goes on along the minus strand of NC_063066.1, from coordinate 16,269,124 downwards.
GCTTTTTATCAAGACCCAATTTGAAAACATAGCACGAAAGTTCACACACATGTTCAAGAACAGATATACAGTGGTTTCAAAAAAGTGGTCTTGGATACTTAAGCCACACTTAAAAAATGAATGAATGTCTTTGAATTAAATATCAAAATATCAAACCAAGTGGTTGATAAAACAAGCAATCAAACTTCCTATATTGAAATATTCATATTCATATAAAGAAAGTATCTGTTTGTAAAACATTAGTGGAACATGTCCATAGTTAATGTGATGAACTGTTAGGACCCTTATATGAACTTGAGAGAAACTGACTTCATACATCCACTAAAGATGATGTTGGATCCAGCTGGTTTAAAATAATAATAAAAAAGGCCTAAAAAAGTAAAGTTAGTTCTAAGAAAAGTTTTAGCATCATTTGTTTGCAGACTTGGTTTGATATTTTGTTATCTAATGCAACCAAATTCAGACATTAAGTGTGACTGAAATGTCAAAAAATCTCCTAAACCATTTTGGAGACCACTGTATATGCACACATACAAATATCTAGCTCATTGTGTTAAGATCACAGTTGGAGTCTCTCCATTAATCCACCCCCCTCACTCTCTCTGGCGGTATGGCTAGATAAGAGTCCTCAGACTGGCGGAGCATGCAAAAGCATATATCGAATTAACTGTCTGTAATTATCTTAAAATGATGCTTGTTGAAGCGACATGGGAAGACGAATGCATAAGAGAGATAAAGTAGCCGGGCTCCTCCTAACAGCAAGCAAAGTTAACTCCTTTCTGCAGAAAGCCCAGATAAGCTCTCTTTGCCTAAGGCGCTCAAGTGCATTTGTTGTGTTATTGCTTTGTGCACACTGAATGGGCAATTTGGTGCCCGCATGCTCGCTGAAACAGCCATGCATTGGGCCAGTAGGGTGAAGGCCTACTGATGCATCCTGTCATGCTGAGCAGACTCGTGATCTTGGTTTGTCTTATCCATTAAAAGCGTGGGCTGCTGAGCTAGCTCGCAAGTTACTGAGGTGTGTGAGCATTGCATTAATATAAGTGCATTATTTGTGCGAAAACTGTTTGTGCATCAAGTGACATGTATGATCACCTTAATTGGAGGACTTGAAAACATCTGGCTCACATCATCTGCATGACGCACATAAATATATTGTCCTTAACATATTCATCGCATGACTACTATTTTCTAATCTAAATTCTAAATTCACTAATTGTTTACTTTTGCATGGACTTTTTTACCATTTCATTCTATTTAAAAGAGATGTTTGTCTACATTTTATAGCAATCATTCAAGTGATGGAGTAGACGACCATTGTAAATGGGCGTAGATGTGGGTTATTTGTACCAAAGGTGGTACAGTGAAATGGTGAAAAGGGGTTAAGTGGACCATTGAAATAAAGTGCTGGAGAAATATGAAATATTGTGCAAAATAGATTTTGTTGTCGTATTTGTAGTATCTTATTTGATTATACCTTCAATGAATTGGGTGCTAAATCAATGCAGAAAGTGTATTTAAAAAATGTATGACACGACCAGTGATTGCAATTCATTCTTAGTGAGGTCTAGTAAAGTTTATTTTATCTTTCTTTTTGATTTTTCTTTATGTTCCATTTATATGTCCAAAAATGAAGATAAATAGAATAGATAAATAAATCACAAAATTAATTATTTGGAAGAATTGATCATTGATTTCTCTGAATTAAAATATTGATTTTTCCATAAAAATGCCAGTGCGATAATGACACACGCATACTATACACTGAAGCAGCTTTGATCTCCTGGTGATGGTTGAATTACATACATGCTTACTCATTATAGATCAATTGAATGATCCCATGTCTTGTGAAAGAGGAGCAAAAATCAATAATGGCTGATTTTGGCTGCATGATTGCGATCAATATAAATACATTAACCTACACACACATTTTTCTAGTTTTAGTGCTGTGGGCATTGCAGCCATAGATGTGGGGTCATAAAGCCAAAGAATCAAACCATTACTCTTTATATTTGTGCCTTTATTAGTGCTGTCAAACTTAATGCGTTAACACATTTTAATGCGTTTTTTCAGTTTAACGCATTAAAAATATTTAATGTAATTAACGCAGCATCTGGGTTTTTTTTTTTTTTTTGGTCATAATTTGGCTAGTGTTACATTATACGATCACGCTCTTATTCACACAAATGCTTTTAAACCATTCAAGCGCCACAAGACCAACGAGATTGCGTTGTCTGTGAATGTCATATCTGTGTGACACACACACGACTCGAGTGCACAGAAAGACACGTACCAGTATCGAGTTCTCTTTCACGCTTGAACAAACAATAACACAGAAAATTATGCCAAAATGCCTGTCAGATCCGCGTCATGTTTGGCAACGGCAGGTCTTAAAGGGTTAGTTCACCCAAAAATGAAAATTCTGTCATTAATTACTCACCCTCATGTCATCCCAAACCTCTAAGACTTTCGTTCATCTTCGGAACACAAATTAAGATATTAAATAGCTCTCTGACTCCTCCAAAGACAGCAATTTAATTACTGTCATTCAAGGTCCAGAGAAGAAGTAAAAAAAATTGTTAAAATAGTCCATGTGACTACAGTGGTTCAACTGTAATTTTATGAAGTGATGAGAATACCTTTGCGCAAAAACAAAAATAACGACTTTATTCAACAACTTCTTCTCTTCCCTGTCATTCTCCTATGCTGTTTATGTTGTAGTCTTAGTGCAGCGCTTCCAGTTTCTACGTCAGAACTCCTGAGCTGGCGTACTGATGTAAAAACTGGAAGTGCTGCACTAATTCTACAATGTATATATTTTTACTACCTTTCTGTGCCTTGAAAGTGGTAATTAAATTGCTGTCTATGGAGGGATCAGAGAGGTCTCGGATTTCATCCAAAATATTTTAATTTTTGTTCCGCAGATGAACGAAGGTCTTATGGGTTTGGAACGACATGAGGGTGAGTAATTAATGAAAGAATTTTCATTTTTGGGTGAACTAACCCTTTAAAGTCACAGCAGTCTAATAAACCAGTTGCTGTGATTTCTATCTATGTTAATTAAAGAACAAAGGAAACAGAGAAAAGTGTAGGTTTAATAAGGATTAACCTATATTTAATTTATAATTTATGCAGTGAAGACTTTTAAGTGTTTGATAACTTTCTTCAATTTCTGTATATTTCCTACCTGTTTGACAGATAGGAAGGCCACAGGTAAATATGACATTTATTATAATGGGTTTATGTGAAGATTGTTTTAAGTTCACTTAAATTAAAAGTTATTTTTTAAAGCTTAATAAATGTTGAAATTGATAGCTTTCAGTTATACTGTAATGTTGAATGTCTATAAGTAATGTTTAAAAAAAAAAAAAAATCATAGAGATATCAGTACCAATATTAGTATCAGTGATACTGGCCTTCATTCATAAAAAAAAAAAAAAAAAAAATGCCATTATACAAATATTTAAAATATACTGTCTTTGAGTTGTTTCGGTAATTTGGAGAGTACTTTAACTGTGAAATTATTACAATATAAAGTTTTTAATTGTGATTAATTATATAAACAAATGTGCGATTAATTAGCTATTTTTTTAATTGATTGACAGCACTAGTATTTATCTTAAATTCTCTTGAAAGTAAAGCAGTATCTTTAAGTATCAGGTGTGTGTGTGTGTGTGTGTGTGTGTGTGTGTGTGTGTGTGTGTGTGCGCGCATTTTTGTGACATATCAGGACACAAATTTGTATAATGACATGGGTATGACAGGTATTACAATGAGAGGGTGACTTATGAGGACATTACCCCATGTCCCCATTTTTTCAAAAGGCTTATAAATCATACAGAATGAGTTTTTGTGAGAAAGTAAAAATGTGCACAGTTTTTTTGTGATGGGTAGGTTTAGGGGTAGGGGTAGTGTAGGGGGATTGAAAATACAGTTTGTACAGTATAAAAACCATTACGCCTATGGAATGTCCTCACAATTCACAAAAACAAACCTGTGTGTGTGTGTGTGCGTGAGCCCATATTAGAATGTGTGGGGACTTTAATCCACTTCAATATGTGTGTGAATTGAGTGAGTGCAAGTCTATGTATGTGTGTATATGTACTATGGTGTTCAAAGATAACATAAGGATTTCTCAGTTCTCTCTGGGTGTCTGTAGTGATCCACTTTTGTGTGTGCCATTTAAAAGCCACTCTGTACCTCTTTGAGGATCAGCCATCCCCTACTTGATGTCTCAATTTTGGCACACTGTTCACACTGTGTGCCTGTGTGAATGAGTATGGGTTTAACCTTCAAAGTTTCATTGTGAGGAGGACACCATTCACAGGTTGTAGAAAACAGCAAATGCATTTGTCGCAGTGAAACTGACGTCAAACCCAATATCACACCTAGAAAATGTGGACAACATGTTTCTCAACGTCCTTCACAAGCAGACTTGCCAGGCGCTGGATGGTTGTTGTGTATTGTGTGTTTTTTGACCTAGCTTAATTGCGGCAGCAGACTCCTTTGAGGCAGGAGGCTGATGCGGCCCTCAAAAACGCTGATGGGTACGCAGTAATAACTCCTCTCTCTGATTATTTTTTTAATCTCCTGTTGATTCAGATCTGCACGGAGCTGAGAGAGGTTTTATTTATTTCATTATTTATCTTGAGCTGGGCATGGAAATGCAGGGAAAACTGAGAGCAAGGTCAAAAACCCGCCTGTGAAAAAACATCATGGTTAATTCCACAGCGGACAGAAGAGCCATTACCCATAACACATAAATCTCAGTCTTTATGCAAACAATTTTAGCTGGTTATTGCTTATCAACGCTCCCGCTTTCTTTAATCTCAGAGACGTGTTATATTTTATAATCTAGCCTTTAAGGGTTAGTTCACCCAAAAATGAATTTCTGTTGTCATTTGCTCACTCTCATGTTGTTATGAAGCCGTATGATAGCAAACAAATCATTCTAAGCGGTTTTGTGAATCAATGATTCATTGAAAAGATCTGAATCAAATGAATGAATCATATGCTGCATCCAAAATTGCATACACCCCTACTATATACAGTAGCAGATGAAAAACGTGTGAATTTACAGTATTCATCTAATTGACACTTTTCTATCCCGTGAGGCCACGGGAGAGCTGTTCACAATTACAACATAACGGGTGTAGTTTGTCTGGATTTCATTCATATACAAAAATTCATACTATATAGAACATTCTTTTTTAACGATTGTGGAGTAATTACTTATTCAAACAAAGATCTTCTTAAAGAGTAGCCTATGAGATTTCGGGCGCAGTCCATTAATTTGATTTAGACCTTAATGAATCATTTATCTGGTTCATGAATCAGACATTGTTACTAATAATTAATGAAAAGACATGAAGCTTGACAGTTTTATCGAACGTAATGTTTCATACTAGGGATGTGCCCTAAGCCAAATACCTTATTCGGAAAGACACAGATAATGCGAATAACGAATTCTAACGAACACAGTCACTACTCGTTTTTGCTAAACCTCTAAAATCACTACGCAATAAAGAGTGTGTGAAGTGAATAAGTGTAACATTTATAAATGAAATGAGCACAGCGCGATCGCAAATCTAATAGCCCCTTTGCCGTCTTTCAGAAATCAACCGGCTAAAATACTAAAATATTAGGCATCATACACATTTTTTTTAACTATTTGATGCGTTTATTCAAATGTTTTAATCCTTGAAAGATATAAAACATGAATGAGGGGAAACTTTATGAATGAAAAAATGAATTGGATGATTGACCTGACATAACTTCACACAAACTTATATAATAAAAATAAATAAATAAATAAATAATAATAATAATAAATGTTACAGTTCTAATATGTTTGAACTTTTTTCATGGATTCTTAGTTTGTTTTCATCAGTTCTTGTTTCTTTACTCTTAGTTTCCAGCCACTCATCTGTGGACACTAACTCAATCATCACAGCCGTTAATCATTTAGTTTATCACCATTGTGTATTTAAGTTCCTTCTTGTGCACTCTTCAGTTGTCCGGTCATGTTAATGCTAGTGTTGGGTTTCCTTGTGTGGATTATTAAAGACTTTCTGAACATGTTCATCTTCATCATCATGTATACTTGCAACCCAGTGTGACAAATTTTATTTTAACATTTAGTATTAGTGTTTTAATTAGAAGATATTAAATTGCCAATTTTGTCGACTTCCACGCCCCTTCTGAGACTTTTTTTTCAAAAGCCAGGCGACAAATCTAGCAACTTCTTGAACAAGCCTTATCTAGATTCCTTGACTCGCCCACTGATCTATATTTATATTAATATAGATCAGTGGACTCGTCAGTTTGACTTCATCTAGCGACATTTAGCGACCAGTTTTAGCTACTTTCAACTGAAAGCAATTGGCAACACTGATATTTAAATACATTTTATAATTATAATAAAAATAATTATTTTGAGTTATACAAAGCATGTATAACTATCAAGGGAACAAAAATTTAAAAGAAGCTTCACATGTAAATTCACAAAATTCTGGTTAAAGCCCCACCCACTTCCAGATTTATCAGAATACAGATACAAATAATTTTGAGATTGTTACAAATACAGATATTGGCTCTGCTGCACACCCCTTTTTTTTCTTTTTTTTTTAAGTCTCATGAGGCCTATTATTTCAGAGAAAAGGCACACATTTCTTGTGGTTGTGTCCGAAGAACCAATTCACTTCCACTTTAGTTCCCTGAAATGATGAGCACTTTTCTTTTCTGACAAGTACAAGGTAAATGAACTTGACAACTATTACCTAGAACCACTCAGGCCACAGCAGTTTATGGTTAATTTTCAGAGAGAGCTCTTAACACACATACACACATATTTACTCACCCACTCTTCCTCAACCTATACGTTACATATCTGCAAATATTTTATTTATTTATTTATTTTCCTCAGGTTGAATGATGTGAAAGGAAAAAGAACAATCAGGAGTCCCTTTGAATTAATTTGCTTAAGTGAGGTTACAAATGGGCATAATAGCCACGGCAGCCACAATTACAGTCAATTTACACTTTCCAATTATCCATAAAAGGTACTTAACCTAATACTTGATGTGTGTCAAACGAAGGCAGGCCCAATTATGCATGGGGGTGGTCTGAATTTCTGCGCCCCCTCTCTTTTGCACACATTCTCTCCCCTGGCTCTCCTGATCTAAGCACCACTCTAGTGAATTTAACACCAGCCATCCAAAACTCCACTCTGGGCAAATCACAGCCACTCCAGTTCAGCCTCCACTCTAACAAATTTTCAGGGATTTCAACCTGATGAGCAGAGCTGTACCGTAACTATTGTTTCCTATTGGTCATCATTATTACCCTTTCTCTTTCTCTGGATGCCCTGGGTGGAAGCACTTTAGAATTTTAACGGACAAGCTAATCTATCTGACTACATATAGATTAGCGATTACAGTGCAATACTTGACTAATAGTTGCTTTATCAGTTCTGCACATGAAACTGTCAGTTACTGATATCTTGATTTTCAAGAACTCTGAATAGAAGATCTGCTTTTAGGTGTTGTTTGCTGGTTAGTGTTGTCAGTCAATTTTAGTTAATCAAATTATTTAATCACAATTAAAGGTGGTACAGAGGATGTTTTCGTCGACTGAGTTTTTGAAATGAGCGTTTGAAATGATACACATTTTACGACTAGCTAAAACATTCTGACTGTGCTCAACATACAGCGATTGTTTCCTGCTCCTGAAGTAGATTTATAGACTTTCACATGGAATTTGAACACCGACTGTAATCGCAGACTGAAAGCAACTGGCTCTGACTGGACGCGTTTGAGCGTGATCAGTCATAAGTATCAATTTACATACATAATCGGCCTTACAATCGTTAAGCTGCGCACACACTTAGTGGATTCATTATGTCGGACTCACCTCATAATCTGCAGTTGTTACTCCTGTCTCCTGACAAAAACATTGCATGCGGCGCATGTAGTGTGGAAAGTTACTAGAGCGCGCAGCCGCGCGTCTCTCACAAGGAACGTCACGGCAGTGATTGACAAGCCAGAGGGCCAATCCGCGCACGTCTATCACAATGGCAGTGATTGACAAGCCAGAGGGCCAATCGTTTACGCGATTGGCTGATGTTTTTAAGGCCCTACCTCGTGCACAGATGATGTATATTAATATTATTACTTTCAGTGCACCTAATAAATAGTCTTTTATCACTTAGTAAAGACAGTTTCAAGTAATATTGCAAAAATGTATAAAACAAAACATCCTCTTTACCACCTTTAATCATATCTATATTTGCTGAAGATTTTTTTTTTTTTTTTTTTTTTTGAGATATTATTGTGGCAGATGAGTAAATCGCAGAATAAAAATTACAAAAAAAATGTCTATTAAACATAAACCTCTTCTATGTTTTCTCATCTTGACTACTGTTATGCACTTTATACCAGCTTTCACCAGAATTGTTTGGATAAATTAAAAAATGCTGCAGCTAGGGGGTTTATAAGACCCAGGAGAACAGGACACATTAAACATTTGAGCTAATTTGGATTGATTTTAAGGTTCTTTTGATAGTTTTCAAAGCATTGAATGATTTCAAACCTTCATATCTTTATATATTTTATCAAAATATATTCCAACTGATAGTTTGTTATATACAGATACTATGTTATTATTATTATTATTATTTATGTACATAGATAGATCTTGGGCCGTCATGTCACTTCTTGCTGTTCTTCAGGGTCTCACACCATGAGCACCACGTTTTTATGAGATGCCATGTGTTAACAGAGAAGATATAAGCCTTCTCTCACAAAGCCAGGGGGTATTCCAAAAAATGCAAAGTTAACTTACTTTCACATATAAAAAATCTTTCGGTTGATTAACCCAAACCTTGCTTACTTGAGATATGCAGGTTCCAAAACCACCGTCTGGAGTAAGTTCAGTCAAACTGAGTATAGTTAAAGGTAGGGTAGACAATGTTTTTCATAAAAACTTTTTCTTATACTAGTTGAAACTCTCTTTACATCCTGATGGCAATAAATAACAGAAGTGGTCTTAATGAAAAAAAAAAAAAAAAAAAAGTACATATATCTTCTGTGGAAGTCTCAGGACCAAACAATGTCCTTCCAATCATTACATTCGGTTTGAATGTAATGATAGGATGGCCTACCTGCCTGTCAACTTGTATTTCCATACCTCTGCGCACCCTTCTTGCACATACATCATATGTCATAGGCACGTTGTAGACAGACAGTCACCAAGAGCCACAAACAAATAGTATCCACCTTTTAATGAGCTTATGCTGCGTTGACACCATATCATTATTACCATAATTAAGAGATGGCAACCCATGATGTTCTACTCAGAGCTGTACACGTCCTCGGACTCAGAATTATGTGTATATACAGCAACACTATCAACACTGAAATTAATCTGCAGCAGTCAGGTGGTACAAGTCAGAGCTCTAAGTTGTTTGTATTCATTATTATTGTAATGTCATGCGCTTTGAGACATGAAGTAATTTAACGCCATCTCTCGTGACGCTTTGAAGACTCTGCTCTGGCTGTGCGCATTCATGTGTTTTGGATGAGGTGTTTGTTTTATATTTAGTCATTTTACTTCCAGATTTTTTGTGAGATGCATAACATATGCAATTTATTATAGAAATACATTATATAAAAAAGTAAAATAAATTAGAGTAAAATATCATTGCTTTATGTTATGTTATGTTATAATAAATAACTATATAATAATATTGTGAGAATTCTGTTATGCTCACTGCAGCCTCATCATGCACTGAATTCCTCTGAAACAAACTAACCTTGGAACATAACCTGCTCCAGAGAGTTCAGAGAGTAAGTTGCTATGGCTACTTGCATAACCTGAAAGTTAACCTCAACTTTCAGTTCTAAAAAAACAGAGGTATCTGTTTGCTCTGTGTAAACGTTGGTATGCCACATAACCTGCTTTCTGGAATTACCCCCAGTTTCATGCATGCACGTTTGTTTTTATGAGAATTAAACTTGAATTCCCTTCCTAATTTGTCTCTTGATGCGTATCTGAACCCTCAAGATACACTTATTGAGCACAAGGACGCAAATCGCTATGGCGATTGAGTAAGTGGGACGCAGGAAACAGAGCGGCCCAATTGGGGAGTGAGAAAACGGGTGGGAGTAGGAGATGGTGCAGAGAAAAGGAGGGCATCCTAAAAGACACTTGAGATGAGAAAAAGAAATTAAACATATCAGAATGACATGCAAATGTTCACCAAAGTAACCAACACTTCTTTTTACAGGCATTTTCTTCTCAACCCATCACGCTTTGTAGTGGTAGTGGCGTACTTATTGAATGTTTTTGCTATTGTTGTAGTTGTTTTTTTCAAAGCATTGTTAAAGGGATAGTTCACCCAAAAACTCACATTCAGTTTGTCTTGGTTATCGTGGACTTCACATGTGTTTCTTTGTTCTAGTTTCCCTCCACTCATCAGTCACCATGGTCACCGTCATTATGAGTTTGTTTGGTTCAGCTGTGTTCTATTAATCACCTCGTTTGAGTTTCTATTTAAGTTGTACCCTCACGTTCATTCTCTGTTTGGTCACTGTTACCTTCAGTGTGTGTTGCCCTGCCTGTCTACCTGCTGTTGGAATATTATCATTAATCTTTGTGTTGGAACTTTATTCTTCTGTCTTCTTTGTATGACTGCAACAACCCATGACACAAGCCATCCTAGGCGTATATGACTTTCTTCTTTCAGACGAACAAAATCAGAGATATATTTAAAAACATCCTGGCTCTACCAAGCTTTATAGTAGTAGTGAATGAGGGGCCTATTTTGAAGCCCCAAAAAAGTGCATCCATCCATCCATCATAAATATATTCCATATGGCTCCAGAGGGTTAATAAAGGCCTTCTAAAGTGAAGTGATGGGTTTTTGTAATATCTACGCAGTGTATTGCTCCCAAATGTAAGATTGTTGCCTATCATAATAGTAGAATAACTACCCCTTAGTTCTAAAATTCTTAAAAAAAACTTTACATATTGTTCCCTTACACCTACATATACATACTTTATAGGTACACTATAATTACCGAAAGCTACGCTGTAAATTTGTTTTAATTGCTTAGTACTTTCCCGCTGTAATCTAACACGTTACCAAATATCCATATTTATAACTTTGTAATTTTATAACTTCCGCCAGACAGCCGCACGCACGCATACTACGCAAGTATGAATAATCAAATGAGTAACCCCTGAACCGATGTATGATGCAGAATGTAGGAGTATCGTAAGCTTAGACGCCTCTTGCGATTTAAAGGTGCAATCGAACATTTTTTTACAAGATGTAATGTAAGTCTAAGGTGTCCCCTGAATGTGTCTGTGAAGTTGCAGCTCAAAATACCCCATAGATTTTTTTAAATTATTTTTTTAACTGCCTATTTTGAGGCATAATTAGAAATGCGCCCATTCAGGCTGCGGCCCCTTTAATTGCTCGCGCTCTCCGCCCCCTCCCGAGCTCTCGACTCTATCATTGCATAAACAAAGCTAATATACCACACAGCTAATATAACCCTCAAAATGGATCTTTACAAAGTGTTCGTCATGCAGCATGTCTAATCGCGTAAGTATGGTATTTATTTGGATGTTTACATTTGATTCTGAATGAGTTTGATAGTGCTCCGTGGCTAACGGCTAATGCTACACTGTTGGAGAGATTTATAAAGAATGAAGTTGTGTTTATGAATTATACAGACTGCATGTGTTTAAAAATGAAAATAGTGACGGCTCTTGTCTCCGTGAATACAGTAAGAAATGATGGTAACTTTAACCACATTTAACAGTACATTAGCAACATGCATTTAGAAAGACAATTTACAAATATCACTAAAAATATCATATTATCATGGATAATGTCAGTTATTATTGCTCCATCTGCCATTTTTCGCTTTTGTCCTTGCTTGCTTACCTAGGCTGATGATTCAGCTGTGCACAGATCCAGACGTTAATACTGGCTGCCCTTGTGTAATGCCTCGATCATGGGCTGGCATATGCAAATATTGGGGGCGTACACCCTGACTGTTACGTAACAGTCGGTGTTATGTTGAGATTCGCCTGTTCTTCGGAGGTCTTTTAAACAAATGAGATTTATATAAGAAGGAGGAAACAATGGTGTTTGAGACTCACTGTATGTCATTTCCATGTACTGAACTCTTGTTATTCAACTATGCCGAGGTAAATTCAATTTTCAACTCGATGGCACCTTTAAACAAAAGGGGCTGGGCAACAAACTTAAAGGTGCCCTTGATTCAAAAATTGAATTTACCTTGGCATAGTTAAATAACAAGAGTTCAGTACATGGAAAATACATACATTGAGTCTCAAACCCCATTGTTTCCTCCTTCTTATATAAATCTCATTTGTTTATACGACCTCCGAAGAACAGGCGAATCTCAACATAACACCGACTGTTACGTAACAGTCGGGGTGTACGCCCCAATATTTGCATAATGCCAGCCAATGATGTTCCCAACATTATAAAAGGCATTAGACAAGGGCAGCCAGTTAACGTCTGGAGCTGCACACAGCCGAATCATCAGACTAGGTAGGCAAGAACAACAGCGAAAAATGGCAGATGGAGCAATAATAACTGACATAATCCATGATAGCATGATATTTTTACTGATATTTGTAAATTGTCTTTCTAAACGTTTCGTTAGCATGTTGCTAATGTACTGTTAAATGTGGTTAAAGTTACCATCGTTTCTTACTGTATTCACGGAGACAAGAGCCGTCGCTATTTTCATTTTTTAAACACTTGCAGTCTGTATAATGCATAAACACAACTTCATTCTTTATAAATCTCTCCAACAGTGTAGCAATAGCCGTTAGCCACGGAGGACAGCCTCAAATTCACTCAGAATAAAACTTTAACATCCAAATAAATACTTTACTCACATAATTCGAAGCATGCATGCAGCATGCATGACGAACATCTTGTAAAGATCCATTTGAGGGTTATATTAGCTGTGTGAACTTTGTAAATGCGCTGTAATATAGTCGACAGCTGGTGTGGCAGGGAGCATGCGATTTAAGGGGGGCGGCGCCGAGTGTAAATCAGTGCATTGCTAATGATGCCCCAAAATAGGCAGTTAAAATTTTTTTTTTTTAAAAATCTATGGGGTATTTTGAGCTGAAACTTCACAGACACATTCAGGAGACACCTTATACTTATATTACATCTTGTGAAAGAACGTTCTTGGGCACCTTTAATCTCCTCTTCTCTTATATCGAAATCCTCAGACATTTCTCTTTAAAATTTCTCATTTTAGACTACTAATACGCAACCGGTGTTTTGTTCTGCTCTATTCTCTGCGCTTCCACGTTCGTCATTGCATCATGTGTCGGTTCAGGGGTTACTCTTCCACCGCAAATTGATGCGTACGGCTGTCTGCAGGATGCTAGTTATTATACTTAAAGTTTTAAATATGGATATTTTTCTAACAAAAACCCATTGATTCTCTTAAGAAGGCCTTTATTACCCCCCTGGAGCCGTATGGATTATATTTATGATGGATGGATGCATTTTTGGGGGGCTTCAAAACAGGCCCCCCATTCACTACTATTATAAAGCTTGGTAGAGCCAGGATATTTTTAAATGTAACTCCAATTGTGTTCATCTGAAGGAAGATAGACATATACACCTAGGATGGCTTGAGGGTGAGTAAATCATGGGATAATTTTCAATTTTGGGTGAACTATCACTTTAAGATAATATAAAATACATATTACGCACACAAACACTTCCAACAGGGTGCATCAATACATAGACTGCTTTGATTTTTTGGATCTCCTATTTTTGAACTAGGTTGAACTAGTTAGATTTTAATTTTTTTTCTTTGCACTTCAACCCAGTGATCAAATGTTTACTTTTTTTCTGTTTTAATTTATATAATGAATGAAATTAAACTTTTTTTTTTTTTTTTTATGTTAAAGGCACAATATGTAATTTTTCACCACTAGAAGTAACTTATTTGCATGGTAAAACATGGTACTCGTAGTAAATGAAGAAAATGAGATTTAAACTATAAGACTTATGGTGTTGAGCTATATAACAATGATAGTTTTCTGTTGATTAATGTATCCAAACAGTTGCTCACCTGCCTAATAAAACATAATATATTAAAGCATCTTTGGTGTTTCCATGGTTTCATGGAAATCGAGGGTAACGCAGGTATAATAGGCAATAGGTCATTGTTAGGCGACGCACGGACACGGTCATTGTCCTGGTTAAAATTGATTATTTATCTGCATTAAACATTCTTGGAAACATTTGGAATAATGTAAGTACATACAGTAAGTCATCAAAATACATAACATTGTTCTAGTGGTTTTTGGATATTTTAATCCAAAGATCTTACAAATTGTGCCTTTAATGTCATGTCGCTTGAAACTATATAAAATGCCATTAAAAAAATAAGAACAAAGTCCCTCGTACATTTTTGAAAGATGATTATATTTCTTATATGTGAAGACCGAGGTAATATATTGCAAATATGACATAATTACATTTAAACATTACAATCAGGCTGCAAAAAAAGTCTTAAAAAACAACATAATGTAAGTAGAGCACCCATATAATAATGGCACATTTTGCCTTCTGACATCAGCCTTCTGCGTGGACAATTCTCATCTCTGTAATAGCATTTAAATATAACCTTGGAGACAGTTGCAAAAGGCACGTGTGTATGTTGTCTTAGCGAGTAATTAGTCTCATTTCAGGTTTAATGCCTGGTGCTTGTTGACATGCATGCTCACCATGCAGTGCCCGCGCACACAGATGGCATCATCTGAAAATAAAGATCAAAGACTACTGAAATCCCATTCGTTCCACTCCGAATGGCATCCACATGCTTTGAGAGAGTGTGAGAGAGATTTGGTAACGTGCCGAAAGAGAAAAACGGAATTCTGGATCAGTGACTCCCAGATGGTGGTAGCAGATATGTGCGGTACCACCCCTAAAAAGAGGGCAGCATATAGTGAGAACAGGTTCTAATCCTGTGTGATCTCTAACATGATCTTACTTTCTCCATTTTAATTTAGCCTCACTCTCTTTGTCTCTTTTCAACATTATCTTACTTTTGTCACTTTAATTGAGCCTCCTCACTCTCTTTATCTTCTTCAGACCCTTTTTTTCCTACCCAATATATATATATATATATATATATATATATATATATATATATATATATATATATATATATATATATATATATATATATATATATATATATATATATATATATATATATATATATATATATTTTTTTTTTTTTTTAAATCTAATTTTAATGCTTGTTCAAATTGTTCCCTACTTTACTGAGTGGATATATTAGTCTTATTTTCATGACTAATTCAGTAATTGACATCAAACCCCATATTGTCAGGTGTGGAACATGAAGTCATAAAGAAATTTTTTACCCAATAAAGATGTGATTACATTAGCAAAATGTTTGCAAAATATCATGACCAAAAAAGGTCCATTGTCAATAGTATAGCGACGTATGATGCACAGCTCACAAAGTCAAGTTCAAACCTCTCTGTTAGTCACCACTGCAAATTTGGGTGACCAACTTGAACCTGATGCAAAATCTGAAGGTGGAAATCTTTCGCGCTCATGTGAAATTACCAATCATCTGGATTTCTATTAAAATTACTGGATTTTGCCCATGAAAAATTTGCCAAACAACGGTAAATGTGACCGCATTAATTCTACCAGTTTTACTAACTTGTCTGACATTTACTATGATGCAAAAGCACTAAAAATTATCAAAAAAGTGGCCCAAATGCCTTGCAACTATACAATAACTTTGTGTAAAAAGCAGACTGAAATTTACTGATTTATTTACTAATTTACGACCAGATCATAAGTGTGTAAGTGAGCTGAACTCCACTCCTGGATCAGTCGAATTCTTGAATGAATCAGTGAGGCTGCTTTTGTGAACTAGATCCGCCAAATCACTGTTACACAAACAATATTGTCCCAGCTAAAAGGGAACATTCTCAGAACTTTACCTAATGTTCTGACAAGGTTATGAACAAACATTCTTCCAGTAATGTTTATAGAATGTTCGTTCAGAGTTCTCTGGTCTTTAATAATAATTTCAAAATGTTAGCAGATAAACATTATTTATACATCGTTCATTGAGTTGTTTGTTTCAGAACATTTAGCAAACAGTAATGGTTCCCATAATGTTTGAAGAATGATAAAACAGAATGTTCGTATAACCAAGAATTTTTTAAAAACATTTTTTTTTAATGTTTAGAGAACATTCAGAAATAACGTTTTAATAACATATTATAAGAACATGTTTTTGTTGGTTGGGGTATGACTACTACTATGGAGCCCCTAAACGGACATGGTAATGGAAAGAATATGAGATGGGAGGGAAAAGTATTGCTGCGTCCCTATTCGCCTGCATATACTACGCTCAAAAAGTATGAACTCTTTTTGTGAAGAAAAAGTACATACTTTTGAGTGTGTAGCAAAAGAGTAGACAAGCTTTGGGACATACTATCACATCATACAATTGCGTCTTTTCTCTGTTGCATCCTGACATGCATCCTGTCAGCGTAAACTGGCCTGTCAATCATCTTGTCACAGTTAAAATCCTCCACATTTCATTTCATTTCCTACCTAATCGGAGAGAAATGCAGTAGCACATTGATCTGCATTCCCAGGTCTTTCATGCAGAGAACTCTCCTTGATGTATTTAAAAGCTAATGGCTAAACGGATCTTTATAAAAGACCACATTGTTATTGCAGATGAAATATAACATGGATAACATGAAATAAATATTAAACTGATTATTAGCAAAGACTATAGAATAACACAAGACGTGTCACTCGTACTGTTTTGAATGGGAGAAAGTGTAACGTGCAATATGGCGGAATAAGTCCCGCCTTCTAAATAAGAGCCAATCGCTGACTGGTAAAGTCATCGCGTCACTGCAGCGGCCGTTAGAAGCACCGGTTTTTATAGAAACAGTCAGACACGCGCCGAAATTAGGCAAAAGAGACGCGCATTTAGGTCTGGGCATGCGCATTAGCTTGATCCAGCATAAAAATACAGTTTTTTTTTTTTGTCATGATTCCAGCGTTTGGGGAAAAAAAAAAAAAAAAAAAGAGACAGTTGTTGTCAGATTTCATTGGTGATTTCAAATATGAAATTTAATCGAAAGCTTGGCAAACAGCTTTGGAGCTGCATGATGCCCAGGATGCCCGAGAGGCGTTTCAAAGATGGCCGCCGAGTGAAATGACTTGTCTTAAAGGGACTTTGTTATTAGTCACTCAAACCTTTATCTAAACCTCTCACTGTCGGTCACGCATATCCGCCATGTTTTGTAGTTTTTTTTTTAACACTTTTTACTTGTGTAGTTTACATTTGAATTCTCCTCCAAAGTGCAATGGGTTGTGGGCAATATTAGCCTTTATAGTGTGCATGGATCCACACTTAGAAAATCTACAGGAAATAGTAGACCATCCAGGGACTTTTGAGATACTCTTTTCAACAAACTATGCTTTGGGACACACTTATTTTATTCTCATTTAGGATGGATAGTATGGACATTGGGACGCAGGGTAGCCTATATGTTTTTCACTCTCTCACAAATGTTTTGTTTTCATGTTTTACAGTGTATGAGGTAAAATAAAAACACGCTGGGTACGAACTTGGGAGTTTCTGTTCTGTCAGTAAGAAGGTAGGTTATTTAAAAAAATAATTTTAATAAAAGCCTTCACATCCAAAACTGTCACTATTTAGTCGTTCACTAGCTGTAGTACATGTCAGATCTCCTGATGAAACTAATTTGTTTTAAGCATATTATTGAGGATGTTCTGTCTTCTGTGTACCTGAGGCTTTTATTTTTAGACTCCGGGCGTTTTAAGTGAGTGTGTCAGCTGCAAACATACTGTATTTGATTAAATATGAAATCACTTGTCAATTGGCACGGCTCATTAAAGTGATTTATAGTGCCTGGGCTTAAAATCAGAGTCAGGCAACGTGGATGCAAGCAGATAAAAATGCAACATTAATCTGTCTTTTTCACAGCATAAATAGCTGCCAATCAGTATGAATAATTAAAATATGGGTCAGTGGTAAGCGCTTGAGTGGCTTTCCCTAGCAGGATGACAGAGTTTATCCGTCTCCAAATGGAGGCTATCTCATCGCACAATCCTTCATTACAAAACAACATAAACAGCAGGCACATATACAGTAAGTTGGGCTTTTATATCCTGCCATGCTTTGAATGATGGCGTGATATTTAGCATGTTTTATCTCCCAGAAAAGGCAGCGACACAAGTTATTTCTTTTGTCCCACCGTAAGATGGATCGTGGGCCTGTTTTTGAGGTTACAGAGAGGAGGAACGACAGATTGAGATAGAGAAGGAGGAAAGGAACCAAAAGCAAGAAAAGAAAAGAACTATACTGTCTCTATTTGTGGTATTTTGTTTTAATGACGGGGTTTATTCTGTTTTCACACTTTGGCTGCAATGTGGAAATTACGCATTGGAAATCTCATTAACTACCTTCGCTGTGTGTTGACATTTCATTTGCATCAGGCAAGCCGCACCACATTGCAGATTTCACACTCCATCCATCTCATTTCCTCCTCAGATATGTCTGTTGGCTCAAAAGGAAATAGTGTATAACATTAATTTCCCCAGTCCTTTATTAATGCACAAACAAAACCGCCAATTATAACGGCATTTTTTTTTTTCATTCATTTTTTCCCCTTCCCCTCCCTCTCTATTTCTCATTCCATTGGATTCTTCTTCATCCAGACCATTTTGTCGGCACACTTCAGAAAATTAATTATTTGATTCTGATGTTGTCGTCTACACATTTGACATACAGTTCTTGATTAACACCCTAGTTTTGAATACAGCAGCATTCAGCTCGGTAGGGGACAAGCGATGTGAGGTTTTTTTTTTTTTTTTTTTTTTTTTTTTTTTGGTGCGTGTGCAAGAGAAAGTTCTGGATGCCTGTGATTAGTGTATAGAATGCTGCAAGAGTGACACTCAACCTGACATGAAGTAAACTTGTTTATGCCCTGGCTTTCGCTGGCGGTGCCCTACATGACTTGTAAACAAGCTACGCCGTGGATTCAAATCAGTGTGCTCATCTGACAATGCAGGTGATGTGTGCTTCTGCTGTTCATGCCTGCTCATTTGATATGAGACAATTACTCCATCCTCACCTCTCCTGTAGCACCACAGTACATCAGGGCTCAGAACAATATGAACCTGTTACTAATGAACTGAGCGTTGGTGACACGTACTCATGCTCATGAATAATGCACGTCAAAAAAATAAATCACCCAGAATATTTAATTCTGTCATTTAATAGCTATCATGTCATTCTAAATCTGTACAATTTATGAGTAATACTGAGGATTTTTGTTTCTGAGTTTGTCGTCGTTTTTTTTTTTTTCAAATTGGGGTCATTTGTGATTTAAAATGTGATTTTTAAAACAAATTAACAAATTGTGCCTGCTTGTAGATCTGCACAATTTGGCCCAAAATTATGTGCTTATATATCAATATGACTAATAATAATGATTATGATAATTATTAAAGGGGTCCTATTATGCTTTTTTATTATCATATTTTTTTTTTTTTTTTTTTTTTTTTTTTTTTTTTAACTTTTTCAACTTTAGTTACGTCTTACTTGGCAAAATCACAGGGACCATAGCTGTGTAAAAAAAAAACTAAAAAAACTAAAAAAAACCCCGAACACTATTACTTATTAAACATGAAGACAATAAACAGACTGCAACAATATATGGTTTATCTGTGTTCTTCATCTCACGTATTTTCATAAGAATAAAGTATATTTTAAGAGTTTGCTTCCAAAACGCAATAAATGGCATTAAAAAAAAAAAAAAAAAAAGTTTCCGCCAAAATCAGTATTGTATCTGGTCCGGTCCAAAACGCGACAAACGTCAGTCTCCTTTTTCTGCAAAACGCGATATATCCGCTCAACCAATCACAGCGCTCCATTCTACGCACTGTAAACAGTAATGGCGGTGCTCTGAATACACCAGGCATCTTAGTTTTCCTTATCTACTTTGTGCTTTGTGATCAACATAAACAGAAAAATGTATAATTTTGACGGCATTGATGAACCTGTGGTGGTTTCTGCGGTGGGGAAGAAATGTAAACCATCATAATCTAATCATTTACGTGAGGAGATTAAGAAGATGAGGCACTCAAGTAATTTATAACATTAACAAGATGACTCGTTGAATTCATTTTGAGAGCAATGTATTTTTAGTCAAATGCCTGTATATAAGATTAGTATTGACAAAGTTCAGAGGCTGTCATATATGTGAATCAGCTTACTTTGTTGTGTATCAATATGAAAAATAACTTTTATATTGATGGATTAATTGCATTTTGAAAAAAAGAAAGAAAAAAAAAACATGTCATGGATTTATGGCCTTTTGGGGAAAAAAAAAAAATGTTTTTATAATAAACTTTTGAAAATCAAAATCTAGATTTGAGTTTTTAAGGTTTTTTACAACCAAAAGATGCTGTGAAAGTTTGAAACAGAAAATAGTGGTTTTCATCTGGCCACTTTCTTGGTAAAGAAAACAAATTTTACTCAAATTAATCAAAATGGCTTTATAGCGTTTTGGAACCAAACTCTTCATTTATAATGCAATGCTAATTGACATAGCATTAATTACAGTATATACAGTATATAATATAGTCCCGCTCATTTGCAGGGTCCGGTCTTATTGGAATTATCTGAACACACACATTAGATTTGGCACAGGTTTCACGCCGGATTCACTTCCTCACATTCAAACCCATTTTGACATATCCAATCCACCTGCATGTCTTTAGACTGTGGGGGAAATCGGAGCACACAAAGGAAACCCACAAAGAGGACTCATGGCTTGTGAGGTGACAGTGCTACCCACTGAGCTGCCGTGCCGCCCCAATTACAGTATAGAACAGTACAAAATAATGTATTGTCTGCCTCATTCTATGATAAGAAGCCACTTCAGATCCCAAATGGAAGTTATTTCAAACACTCGACTGATAAAGTGAGTTTGGAATAAAAACATGTAATGTTTTACGTGTTTTGCTTGTCACATGCACATCATAAGTGACTCAAACTCACAGCACTTGCAGAAATGGAGCAGCATTTACTGAAAGCCACTTTGAACACGCTGCCGCTCCTCACTATGAAACACACTGTGCATATATTTATTTAATTAAAAATTGCAGCCTTTACGATTTCATAATTGCACTAAACTAAATTATGATTTCAGTTTTATTTTGATTAATTGTTCAGCCCTTATTACCACAGGTGACCTGTCAAAAAAAAAAAAAAAAAAGTTTTCATTTTTTACATTGTATGATTAAATATAACAGCTTTTATGTGTTGGTCATACCCTAAGGCAAGACCCTACAGTTCTATATATAAGATTAAAAATGAAGAAAAAAATAAATAAATAAATGCACAACAATGAGTGTTAACACAAAGAGCAGAATTAATCAAATCTACATTAACAACAAGGCCGGGAAGATATGAAAAGTGCTGCAGATTCATAAACAGACATCATATATAAGAAATCATTTTATTTAGCAAGGATGCATTAATTTGATCAAAACTGACAGTACATTTATAATGTTGAAAAAAATTAGAAAACTGACACTGACAAGACCAAAGCCTGGAGTAATGACTGTTGACAATTAAGCTTTGCCATCACAGGAATAAATTAAATGTTAAAATAAATATTTGAAATAATTTATGGTGCCACATTATATTAGGTGGCCTCAACTACTATGTACTTGCATTTAAGTTACTCATTTGATACAATGCACTTGTATCAAACAGGTTCGAATCCAAAAGCAAGCTTTTATTAAAAGGAGTGCGTAGTACAACAGGCAGAATCATGGTCACAGTACAGGCAGTAGATCGGGGCAGTCAGATATCAATCACAGTCCAGGTAACAACAAACAGTCCAAAGGTATGCAGCAGAGAATCGTAAACGGGTAACAGACAGGATCGGTAACAGGAAGACAGAATCACAACGCTCAGAATTGTACACCAGGGTAAACAAGACTTTGCCCTGTGTGTGTGGATATGTGTGGCTTAAATAGTCCAGATAATGTGCTGCAGCTGGGTGTGGTGATTACTGATTGGTGTGTAGTGAGTGCAGGTGACTGGCAGGGAGGATTATGGGAATTGGTGTCCGGGAAATGACATACTTTCTATAATTACATTTATACACCTTAACTCACCCTTAAACCTATCCATACCACCAAACCTGTCCCTAACCTTACCTGTATCCCACCAGCAGAAAAAGTGTTTTGCTATAAAATATGAACACAATAAGTGCATTGTACTTACTTTTTGATGTAAGTACATAGAAGTTAAGGCCATATTTCACAATATTACTGTTTTTACCCAATCAAAAAAAGCCGTGATGAGCATAAAAGGCTTCTTTCAAAAAATAACTTTTGAACATTGACTCCAAGGTTAAAACTCTCTGCTTTTGTAATGCTTTCATGTACTGTTCATGTAGTGTTTTGATACTCTTTTGATTGTATATTGTCTTCATTCATAACTGCACATGCAGGTGCTGAACTTAATAAAAACCTTCATCACTGCTGGCAAGCATAATGGATTCATTAGCAGGTTTCCTTTCAGTTGATTTTTTGTAAATATTCCAATTCATCAAGTGTTCTTCTGATTCTAGTTGTTCTAAATTACTGTTTTACAGAGTATCAAAACACTCCAAATGATTCCGAACGTGTGCCAAGACAGCAACACACTTAGTTCGTTCGACAAATGCCATCATCGACCACCCTATGTGGCCTAATGAAGTGACTCACCCTCAATGTAAGGTACAAATTTGAGATTAAAAGTGAAAGGCAAACAAATGAATACAGAAATAAATGAATGTACAGACATGCAAATAAAAATAAATCTATAGAAGATTTCTACATGCGTCTTTTTAACAACAGTGATGGGGAATGCAATAAAGCTCAGTGATAAAATAAATGACAAACACCAATCCATTTGTCCTCTTAAATAGAAAGTAATAAAAATGAACTTAGACAACAGTGAGAGAGGGAGAGAGGGAGAGAGAGAGAGAGAGAGAGAGACGCGCCAATGCCTCACGGGAGAGTTTTCCATGACTGTTTTGTTCATGTCCTGGGGTTGTGCAATCTGTTTGTCTGTTTAATATATCAATTAAAAATCAGTGTTTTTCTGGCCAGGAGCGAATCACCGAATCTGCATACTTAATACGAGCCCTGCGGCGAATACTAACACCCCATCGTATGTATCAGACCTTCTACAGCTACCCGACCGGATCCAACACCTCGCTATCAATTATTCAGCCTTACAAAGTTAGACCGATTACCTTTGTATCTGTCCTGCTGCACTGTCAATATTTAGGGAGCTCAGAGCTCATGTATACTAGCGATCGAGGGAAGACAGAACTGCATTATTAATCATAAACATGTCACTCACACGTTTGTGCTCGATTGTGTTGAATTCTGAGAGTCTCTCGTTTGACCCCTTTGAGTGACAGCCCCCTATACGCCCCCATGCTTGTTCCTGTCTGGCTCTCCGGCAGCTGTGAGGGCTTCTGGGTCTACCTTTGAAGGTCACAGATGACCACTGACCATCCACACTCAGAAAGCAAGAGCCAGAGAGTGAGAGTGAGTGGGCTGCAAGCTCCAGCTTCCCCATGGACTCGGAAAAACTACATTAGCAGAGAATGAGCGAGTGTGTGTGTCTGCCTGTGAAGGTCACGATAACAAGCCATCTCTCTTCGTCAGAGCAACAAATTCCAGATCTATCATTCCATCACATGATATGAGGCGCTGTTGAATCCTAACAATATTTTAAGTGAGATCTGCACCCAGCTGTTCACATATAACTCTTTTCTTAATCGCTCTTAAGTTCAGATTTCACACTAAGACAAGTCTGCCTGCTGGGCGCTATTGTCACCACAAATTACCTTTCCACTCGCTCGAGGACATTCAGATGTTTTGGTGAGTGAGTGTGTGTGGGTGGGTGGATGGTGAGATGTTGCCTACCTGCAGCTGACAGTGTTTTACCATCTCGTACATCTGAACATCGGCAGCCTATGCAACAAAAGTTGAACCTGAGCAAGGTTGCAGCGTTGGTTGGGTGTCCTAGTTTCTAATAAGACGTGTGGTTTTTCATCCCAAAGAATCTGAGAACTACTCTCCTTTGGGAAAACAGCATCCCCAAGGTGACGGAACAATGTGGTCCCCTGTGAAAAACACACACACACACACATAGACACATGCTCCTGATGCTGGTGCTGTAACTAGAGCTAAGAGAAGTTTGCATGTTCATGAAGATGGATGCGTTGTCTTGTCAATCACAACTTTGTATGTCAGAATCCGTCCCAGAGGACTGTGGACAGGATCTTAAGATGATCAACACAACAGATTGTTTCTGATGCATAAATCTTGTGCGTTATATCTCATTTAAACACATATGGGTTTGTGTATGTGTATGCGCGCGCAGAGTCACGTCTACATTTTAGCAAGTGTGTGCACTCTTTTGTGCATATTTCTGTTTGTGAGTGAGATATATATGTGCTAACTGCCTGTTTTGCTCCCCTGCTAGGAGCTAGTTAAGGTCTACATCCCATGTGCAGCCAGAAATTTCCATGTAAACAGCTAATAGCAGTGCAAAAAAATAACCAGCATATGCTTTACATATTCGCGCATCACTGTAACAACTTTTTGCTTTCTAAATTGTTTAACGTTTTTTTTATTCTTTTCTACATATAGGCTTAATATAAAATGTTTTGTCAGGTAACCTAAAATGTGCTTCATGTGATAATGTTTTAATTAACAAGTTTTCAGACATATTTAATGTCACTGAATCAACCTAACTATATTAAGCTACGCAGACTGATTGTTTTTAAGGCTTTAATCAAGTAGAATTAGCTTGTTAATGTAACAAATGCATATTTCCATTTTTATCTCGCAGCATTTGAGTATATTCAGATTGATTCAAATGGAAATGCACTTTTCCACCAAATTTCATCATCAAGTTTTGACAGCAGAATTTGAGATGACTTTTATCAGCAACAGCTTCCTTTTGGGTGAAGAGAATATGTTATCTAATCTAATTCTGTTTCCTTGAAAATAGCAGGTTTTCAGTAACAATTTACAATAAGGTTCAGTTAATTAACATGCATTAGGTATCATGACCTAATTAAGCAATTTTACAGAAGTCTGTATTTGTGAATATCAACTGAGCTGTTGCACAGAGCTGCTGTAGGCATGAGGCTGCAGGTAATCACAGCCGTATCTGAAAAACAGCCATGATATTGCTTTAATACCATTATTAATATACCATAGTTAAAAGTAGGGTAGGCAATTTCGCAGAGTCTAGCAATAGCAAAAGCTACCTTTAAAAACATGAGATCCCACCACCTCCCTTCAGAGCGCTCTCCAAAGCCACGCCTCCTCCAGAACACACGGAAACACAGCCAGAGAGCAGAGTCTGCAAAGCATCATGAGAAACTGCGTTAATTTACCTCATGTCCCAAAGCACATGACATTACAATAATAATAAACATAAACAACCTAAAGAGCTCTGACCTGTACCACCTGACTGCTGTTGATTCATTTCGGTGTTGATAGTGTTGCTGTAGAAATGCATAAATCTGCGTCCGACGACATGAACCGCTCCGAGCAGAACATCAACGGATTGCCTTCTCTTAATTTCGGTAATGTGAACTCAGCATAAGCTAGTTTTTTTTTTGGTTGAGGAGGAACTCTAAAAGCTGGCTGCTGTTTGTGCCGCTCAGTGACTCTGCATAGCCTCATTATGGGACACGCTGATGAATTGTGATGTCTGCGCGAGCAAGGTGAGCGGAGGTATGCAAAAATATATGTTGACAGGTAGGTAGGACATCCTGTCATTGTATTCAGAGCATTTTTTTTGTCCTGAGACTTCCACAGAAGATATATACAGTGGGTATGGAAAGTATTCAGACCTCCTTAAATTTTTCACTCTTTGTTATATTGCAGCCATTTGCTAAAATCATTATGTTAATTTTTTTTCCCTCATTAATGTACACACAGCACCCCATATTGACAGAAAAACACAGAATTGTTGACATTTTTGCAGATTTATTAAAAAAGGAAAAATTAAATATCACATGGTCCTAAGTATTCAGACCCTTTGCTGTGACACTCATATATTTAACTCAGGTTCTGTCCATTTCTTCTGATCATCATTGAGATGGTTCTACACCTTCATTTGAGTCCAGCTGTGTTTGATTATACTGATTGGACTTGATTAGGAAAGCCACACACCTGTCTATATAAGACCTTACAGCTCACAGTGCATGTCAGAGCAAATGAGAATCATGAGGTCAAAGGAACTGCCTAAAGAGCTCAGAGACAGAATTGTGGCAAGGCACAGATCTGGCCAAGGTTACAAAAAATTTCTGCTGCACTTAAGGTTCCTAAGAGCACAGTGGCCTCCATAATCCTTAAATGGAAGACGTTTGGGACGACCAGAACCCTTCCTAGAGCTGGCCGTCCGGCCAAACTGAGCTATCGGGGGAGAAGAGCCTTGGTGAGAGAGGTAAAGAAGAACCCAAAGATCACTGTGGCTGAGCTCCAGAGATGCAGTCGGGAGATAGGAGAAAGTTGTAGAAAGTCAACCATCACTGCAGCACCTCCACCAGTCGGGGCTTTATGGCAGAGTGGCCCGACGGAAGCCTCTCCTCAGTGCAAGACACATGAAAGCCCACATGGAGTTTGCCAAGATGGTGAGAAATAAGATTCTCTGGTCTGATGAGACCAAGATAGAACTTTTTGGCCTTAATTCTAAGCGGTATGTGTGGAGAAAACTGCTCATCACCTGTCCAATACAGTCCCAACAGTGAAGCATGGTGGTGGCAGCATCATGCTGTGGGGGTGTTTTTCAGCTGCAGGGACAGGACGACTGGTTGCAATCGAGGGAAAGATGAATGCGGCCAAGTACAGGGATATCCTGGACGAAAACCTTCTCCAAAGTGCTCAGGACCTCAGACTGGGCCGAAGGTTTACCTTCCAACAAGACAATGACCCTAAGCACACAGCTAAAATAACGAAGGAGTGGCTTCACAACAACTCCGTGACTGTTCTTGAATGGCCCAGCCAGAGCCCTGACTTAAACCCAATTGAGCATCTCTGGAGAGACCTAAAAATGGCTGTCCACCAACCTTTACCATCCAACCTGACAGAAATGGAGAGGATCTGCAAGGAGGAATGGCAGAGGATCCCCAAATCCAGGTGTGAAAACTTGTTGCATCTTTCCCAAAAAGACTCATGGCTGTATTAGATCAAAAGGGTGCTTCTACTAAATACTGAGCAAAGGGTCTGAATACTTGTGATATGTGATATTTCAGTTTTTCTTTTTTAATGAATCTGCAAAAATGTCAACAATTCTGTGTTTTTCTGTCAATATGGGGTGCTGTGTGTACATTAATGAGGAAAAAAAATGAACTTAAATGATTTTAGCAAATGGCTGCAATATAACAAAGAGTGAAAAATTTAAGGGGGCCTGAATACTTTCCATACCCACCGTATATATATACATTTGTTAATATTTAGACCACTTCTATTATTGATAGCTATCAAGATGTGAAGAGAGTTATATAACAAAACCAGTATAACAAAAATTGTTCATGAAAAATATTGCCAACCCAGCCCAAAAATGAAAATTCTGTCATTAATTATTCACCCTCATGTTGTTCCAAACCCATAAGATCTTCACTCATCTTTGGAAAACAAATTAAGATATTTTTTAATGAAATCCATGAGCTTTCTGGCCACAATGTTATTACCACTTTCAAGGCCCAGAGAGGTAGTAAAGACATCATTAAAATAGTCCATGTGATTACAGTGGTTCAACCTTAATATTATGATGCGACGAGAATAATTTGTGTGTCCAAAAACAAAGAAAAAAATGACTTTATTCAACAATTTCTTCACCTCCATGGAAGTTGGCAACATTATTATAACTTTGTTATATCAAAGTTCTTGATTGACCAAGCAGAATCAAGTATTCCAGCCATATAATAATCATTTATAATAATATATTGTTCATTGTTGATTCATGTTTGATTGTAATATTTTAACTATTTTTTTATTTAACTTGAAATGTTAAAGGTGCCCTAGAATTAAAAATTGAATTTACCTTGGCATAGTTAAATAACAAGAGTTCAGTACATGGAAATGACATATAGTGAGTCTCAAACATCATTTATTTTTCCTTCTCATATAAATCTCATTTGTTTAAAAGACCTCCGAAGAACAGGCGAATCTCAACATAATACCGACTGTTACGTAACAGTCGGGATCATTAATATGTATGCCCCCAATATTTGCATATGCCAGCCCATGTTCAAGGCATTACACAAGGGCAGGCAGTATTAACGTCTGGATGTGCACAGCTGAATCATCAGACTAGGTAAGCAAGCAAGGACAATAGCAAAAATTGGCAGATGGAGCAATAATAACTGACATGATCCATGATATGTTTAATGATATTTGTAAATTGTCTTTCTAAATGTTTCATTAGCATGTTGCTAATGTACTGTTAAATGTGGTTAAAGTTACCATCGTTTCTTACTGTATTCACAGAGACTCGTTACTTTCATTTTTTAAACACTTGCAGTCTGTATAATTCATAAACACAACTTCATTATTTATAAATCTCTCCAACAGTGTGTAATGCTAGCTTTAGCCACGGAGCACTATCAAACTCATTCAGAATCAAATGTAAACATCCAAATAAATACTTTACTTATGCGATTAGACATGTTGCATGACGAACACTTTGTAAAGATCCATTTTGAAGGTTATATTAGCTGTGTGAACTTTGTTTAAGCTGTTTAAGGCAAGCGCGAGCTCCGGGGGCGGGGAGCACGAGAATTTAAAGTGGCCGCAGCCTGAATCGGCGGATATTTAATGATGCCCCAAAATAGGCAGTTAAAAAAAATTAAAAAAAAAAAAATCTATGGGGTATTTTGAGCTGAAACTTCACAGACACATTCAGGGGACACCTTAGACTTATATTACATCTTTTGAAAACACATTCTACGGCACCTTTAAAAATGCATATATACAGTAGAACATAGCATTAAGTTAGATTAGTAAATTATGTTTCAGAATTGGTCATTGTTTGTTCGTCATACCTAATGCATTAACTAACGTTTCTAACATGAACCTTGTCGTAAAGTGTTACCCGTTTTTCATGTTAAGTTATACACACACATCACTCACACATTTTTCTACGTCAGTGAGGAAAAAGTGAAGCAGGCCATAAACAGGTGTTTGCTCATTCCAACCTCTATCTATTTTTATATCATCATGAAGATTTCAAATAAATCTTTAATATTTAATCTACATTTGGATGGTCCTGAGATAGACCATCTGTCTCCCCTCCACTGCTCCTCCCGTATGGGAACACACATACGCACACACTTACTCAAAAGTTTCCCAGCGTAACGGCAACTGATACAAACAAGAAACACAAACTCCTTCCAATGTTTGCAACGGAGAACACACACCAACTGTGCCGCTAACGTCTGAAACGAGACTTTCACACACAAACACGAACACGCATGAGTAAACACACACAGGCAACAGAGCAGATACAAACGTACGATTGTTTTGTGAGGCTGCGTCCGTGGAGGCGTTCTTTAATATTTAATTCAAACCCGAACTGTGGCCCCTTCATGTGCCTGATAGTTTCCCCTCATCAAGGTCGGCGGATCGGGAATGACACACTTAATCACTCTGTGATGTATGAGTGTACCGCCTGGTGTTACTACACCTGACTGTGGTACATAAATCCTTATTAGCAACTTATGAAATAACCATACGCCATATGTTTATCTTCACATTTCTGTGGCCTGAAATTTATGGGGATGAAAATATTCCTTCCGCTTTCTGGCTATATGTTGGCTGTATGAATGCTAGCTTTGGCAACACAAAACAGATTCCCACTGGAAATGCAAGTCACAAATGAGATCTCAATTGTTTGGCCTAGATAGTAATGAGAAAAAACTCAAAACCTTTTGAGACCCTATTCAAGATTTTTTTTTTTTCTGAGAACAAGGCCCAGGAATCTCAGATGGATCTATGGTGGGGCATGAACCCAAAAATGGGTCACAGGTGAAACTATCAAGTTTGCAGACAGCAAGTAAAAACAAATGCAAATTAAAGCTGCAAGCAGCGATGAAAGGGCCCTCGCACCCGGGCTCACCGCCACCTGTTGGCCTTAGGAAAACAGTGGGTGAAATGCATGTTAGGATGTAAATACTGGAGAATTATGGTAAAGTCATTTCAAAGTGCCACACTTCCTGCTGCCAACAGGTGGTGCTGTGACCGTAACTGAATATTGCCATGTAGATGTCTTCAGGCCATGTAAAGTAAAGTTTGGAGCAGATCAGACATCGTATGCCTGAGTAACTTCCTGTTTCGTCGCGTTAATCGCAAACATTAGCACTCCTCCAAGTGTTGCATGATTTAATGTGTTTCTAGTATGTTTGGTACTTTGTGGCATATTGAAATGTGTTTCTGCGAATGAATTACAGTGCAAAGCATGCCATTTCCTGTTGCCAGCAGGTGGCGCTATGACTGTAATTGAATATTGCCATGTAGATGTCTTCAGGCCAGGACTCTAATAAAAAACGTGAAGTTTGGGGCAGATTGGACATTGTATGCCCGAGTTACAACGACTTCCTGTTTCATGGCGAAACATCGAACTTTGTCAGGCCATCACGGACACGCCCTTCAGGGAAAACTCTGGATCTTTGCAATTTAATGTTGCAAAGGCCTTTAGATTAGACTGACCAAATATGATGTTGATCTGATTAAAGCTCTTGGAGGAGTTTGTTAAAGTACAACATGTGGAAATGGCAAAAATTGCACAAATTTTGCAGAGAAAATTCAAAATATCTCACTGTTATTATGTGTGTACCAAATTTCATACCTGTACGTGAAACATAACACGAGGGGCATTTCATTGAAATTTTGTAGATGGCACTATCGAGCCATTTTGCCACACCGAATTCTGAAACCCATAACAGATGCAAATTTTCACCACTTCTGAAGCATGTGCAAAGTTTCATGAGTTGAGCATGTTTAGGCCCTCAAAAAAGCGATTCAATTGCCAGAAGCGGAAGAATAATAATAAGAAACAGAGCAATTCCTCACACCATCAATGCTTGGGCCCTAATTATAATATGCAACAAATCATATAATCATGCATAGTTAGGAGAGTGCAATGTGATTCCAGTATTATTGACTTCAAATGCAGTGCATCAAATCAAACAGCATTTTCCCAAGGAATTTTAGCAGAAACATCTGAAAAAGTTTGTATTTTAAAGAAATATAACTGAGAATTCCATAAATTTTTCCTCAGCTATAAATTTTCTAGTTTGGTCATTTTGGGGATCTTTTGAGCTTTTGTTGTTGTTGTTTTCCCCGCAAAATGTAGCAGCTCCGGACTGGGATCTGTTGTGAAGAACATCTGAAGTAATGGTGATGAGCAGCTGGGGTTTGATTGGCCTTTAAATATGAATATGGTTTTAAATAACAAAGCACCCTGCTTGACAAAATACAGTCTTACATGAAAATGAGGGGGGAAAATGTCCTCTCGTTTTCTTCATAATTTAAACCTCTCTTAGGAGTTCCACAAGGCACTGTCCTATTTCCAAACACACAAAAACTCTCTTGTTTCTGTTTGTGTGTCAGCATAAATCTGCATCATTCCTCTTAAAAAGCCGTTTACCGTCGCCCTGAGTGACCCGTGTAGCCTTTCAAACCGAGCTTGGCCAACAACAGGGACTTTCCACAATGCCACATACCCATAACTTGATCTGAAATGCCATCTGCCCACTTTCTCCTTTGTTCCATCCTACCCTCCTGTTTTCTCTCTCCCTCTCTTTCAGATGTGGCACACGTTCTCAGCAGCATATGTCAGTGTGCGTATGGCCGCTGCTGTTTAAAAAGTGTTCTGTGTGCATGTCTTCATACTCTGCCAGTCCGTCACCTCGTCAAGAAAAAGCTGCGTTCCCGTGGACCTGAAACACTGCATTATTGAACAAGGGATGGTGGGAGAAGTAGAACTTTGAAAGAAAGATTTACTGGAAATGGAGCAAACAATGAGAGACCCTAAAAGATGTGTGTAATTAATAGTGATTTACCAGTGACTCAGAGAGAGAGATGAAGATTTGACTGTAGAGTGTGAATCATCTCTCATAAACACAGCTGATAAATGTTATTTGTTAAGCTCATCAAATGTCTCAGCATGTGCTATCAGAATAATTCTTCTTTCTCAGATAATAGGCAGATATGAAAAACTACGATTAGCAGACAAGAATTCTTTATTCTGTGATTTCCTCCTTGTAAATCTTTGTCATGTAAATCAACTCTCTGAATTACACCATAGCTCTTTTTGATTTTGCATTTTCTCAGTGCCGCACAAATGATGCTCACTAGAGTGGTGGTGGAACTATGACTCATTTTTGTAAGCCAAAACCCGGAAGTGAGTTTTAGCACTTCAGGTTCCATCGTCCCAAAGTTGATTGGTTTTTTAATGTTTAAATGACTGAAATAAGGTCCGTGGTTAACACAAGCTCAAGATACTTTCATGTTTTATTCCACAACAGAAAAATACATCAGTATTAACTAGTAAGTAAGTAAGTAGTAACCTGTTATGTGTCTTGAAAATGACATTTGCTAACAAGTGGCTAAATTGGACTACAGAGGCTGTCTGCAGCAATAAATGTCATCACGCCGAACAGGAAAGCTCTGTCCGCTTTTGCAGGCTAGTTATGCTTATAACTGCTTTCTTACAAGCTATTCTAACTCAGACTTTCAGGGAAAATGTTTTTAGATAAATACTGAAAGAATTGTCAGAAGCTTAGTGTTGGTGACATTGAAATTGTGCGCCCGTTGTGTAGTTTGCTTATAGCCTACCCTTTAGCTTTTTGCTTCTGGCGACTGCATTTAGGCTTCAAAATTCATAAAAGTTGTGTACATCTCTGAAAATTATCTTGATGGACAAAACGTGTATTTAAAATAAACTTTTGTTTATGATGTTTTTTTTTTTTTTTTGATAATTGAAACGCCTATGGGAAAATCTTGTTGGGTTTTTGTCGAGGGAACCAGAAGTGATGCTAACTACCGACTGGCCTACAAAGTGACATCATAGTTCCACCACTCTATGGAGTTTTACATTAGCATTTTGCTAAGCTAATGGACTCTAATCAGAGTTGTGTGTGATTCAGAACTGATTAATTCTTTTCCTGAATTTAAATTAAACTGGTTACAAACAGGATGCAGAATTGCTATTTAAAAAAAAAAAAAAATGAAATTAAAAAAATTGAAAGTAATGAAGTAGCATTAAAAATGAATTGAAATGCACAGGGTTTTTTTAATAGATAGACAGAAAGTCAGATAGACAGCAGACAGACAAATAGATAGATATATAGATACATACATACATACATACATACATACATACCTTATTCTACATTCTTAATCCTACCCAATACCTAAACGTAACAACCAAATTACTATCTGTTAATAAGCAGTAAATTAGTAAATTAGTTAATAGTGAATATATGTTCCCTATATTAAGTGTTACCATACATACCTACCTACCTTAAAACACTGCCCACTAGGTTTTGGAACAGAGCACATGCATATGGCATGATCCCATCCTTGGAGTATTTCATCTCAGTGACTAACACAATATTTTGCTGCTTGTAGCTTGATGTGTCTGTTGAAAATCTCTTGAGACTGCGGAACTATCTCTCTATAAACAAGTATATAGGCAAATAAACAGCGCTAATGCCGTTTCACAGCAGTGTTACTGCTCTCTTTGCTTACAAAACATAAGACTGCAGGAAAAATCATGCTTGGGTGCCCTGCAGTTTGAGAACTTGCTGCCTCTTAATTTGGCCAAATTGTTTTTTTCCTTAGAGAAAGGTCATAGAAAGGTCACTGGAGACTGGTGCCAAAAAAGCTCATGATGATAATTCCAGCTCTATCCTGACTGCAATAAAAAAAAAACAGCCAGTATATGAAATTCTACAATATGAATGGTCACTTAATGGGTAAACCCTTTTTTTCTTCAAATTGAAATTAAAAGCCTTTATCATTCCAAGGATGATAACTACACTAGTGATAGTATACTTAAGCACAATTTATTGCATGTACTTTAATATAACTAAATTTATTTGTGGCACACTATAAATTGGTGTTCTTAAAGTTTGTTAAATTGGAACAACCAAATGCATTTTAGTTGTCCAAAAGCAGTGCTGAAGTTCTAAAGTTGTGTTAAATGTACTTGTTAATGCTAAAGTTGATCTATTCCAAGTATACTTAAGTACACTTTAAGATTTAAAATGCAGAATACAGTCAGCATAAACTTTAAATGTATTTTGGTGACATTACAATTGCAATTCAATTACACTGTAAGAGTGTTGAACATACATTAATATTAAATTGATAACAAACTGAGGTCATACTATCCTTTACTTTTAGTGATTTTAAAACACATTGCAATAACATTCCAAGTAAACTTGAAGTGAGCTAAAGGCATCATTATTGTGTGCTTCTAATACAATAAAGTAATCTTTATAAATAATGGCACAGCTGGAATTTGCCTTTTGCCTTTACAGACACCCCATTATACCAGTAACTCACTCATCTGGAGAATATCAATGAGACATTGGGAACAGATATATGTACACTGAATGTAGGAAACACTATGAACTGGATTCAAACCCGGGTCTCTAACACTCAAGCAACCATGCAGATATACGCAATGCAAAACCGAGGTTAATTTGTGTTCAAAACTAGATGTTTCAATTTATACTTCACATTTTCTTGGGTTTGCACAAAAAGAAACTCATCTTAAAAATACGTAGCATCATCTTAAAATAATTAAAATATTCTCCGATTTGAAATATGTGGTGAGATGTGTCTTCAATAGTGTGCACTCTAGCAAGTTCGGATGTTTAGCAAAAGTACAGCAAAACCGATTGTTGATGAATTCCATTTCACAGACCGTGAATGTAAGGTGAGGAGAGACCGACTTATCAAACATATACAAAAACTGCCCCCTTAAAAAACATACTATAGCCTATATTTAGGCCTATGTTAAAATCACATTATACAGTATTTCAGACACTTTTTTAAGGGTGATGGAACAAACAAATATCTATACACAGAATGTGATATCGACTCTTGTGCCATAGTTTTAGGTGAGAACTCATACAGCGAGCTTGTTTACTTTAATAATATGACAAAATACAAACAATCCCCTCAGACAAACATTAATATGGCCTTCATACATACAGGATCATAAGATGAGTTGCCTCATTCATCCCTTACCGAGACTAGTTGTTGGGCTGAGTGAGCATGGACATGTCATTGGGGTAATGAAGTGGGGCATCCTCTTTCAAAGGTTTCGTCCAGTTAGTTTATGGGTGGGTATATAGATATTTATGTGTCTGTGCATTTGTAGGTCATATTTAAAATATAGAGAACAGAGAACATCATTATGATAATCACTTTTAACAAGTTTCAAACATGTTGTAGATGGAATTAAGAACATAGCTTGTGTACTTTCTTAAATATGGATATATATTTCATCCTTCTCCAATTGCGTTTGTAAAAGGTATACTACTTTAGAAATTAATTTGTAGGGTACTAAGTTTGTGTTTGATGGAAGCATGAAATAACTACATTTATAGTGTATTTTCAGTTAGTACATGTCAATGTATTTTTAGTATACTTATCCTGAAATGAATGTATTTTAAATTCAATTAAGCATATTTGTTTTTTCACTAGGTTATAACAACAAAGATATAGTTTTTTTTAAAAAGTCAATTTAAAAGAATAGAACAAGTTCACACAAACTATAACAATAACAACAAAGGGGAATGATATAATTTGAATTACTTTTAGAATAATTTTTTTCCCCCAGCTGATAAACGATAAAAACATTGAGCCAATCAGAATCGATCCTGCTTTAAAGAGCTCGAGCATTTAAAGTGGCAGACAACAAAACTGCATTGAATGCTTTTAATAAACAGAACGTTATCGTCTGCTGTTGCGAACGCTAATATAGTTACGGTTCTTGGTGTGAACGGGCCTTAATAACTGTTGACTCACTTGCATTTCACTAAATGCAGTTATTTTGTAGTGAATAAAGAATCGATGTGACTATTTGCAACAATGCATAAATAGGTCTGGCAACAAAGTACAGATATTTGCACCCCAGAAGTCAGGTGGAGACAGACAAAATGCATATATTTGACATCTGAGACATAGCCTGGAGGGTAGCACTTGTGTTCCAATGTTTTGCTCAGTGACACTTGTGTGCAGGCGACCCTGCTTCCAATCCGGCTTGTGACATTTTCTGATCCCAACCCCTCCCACTCCTCTCCCTGTTGTTTTCTCTACTACCACTGTGTGTGCGCGGTGTGTGTTATCTACTATACACATATATATATATATATATATATATATACATATATATATATATATATATATATATATATATATATATACTAGATGGTGTTAGATTCGTCTCATTCATGTTTTTTTTTTTTTTTTTTTTCTTCACAACAGTACAACACTCCTCACACTCACCACAATAACACACATCCTCTCTGCTCCCATCACATTTCACAAAGCTTCAGCTTGTGTTAATTTCATTTTAAAATGGCTTTGGATAAAAGCATTCGCTAAATGAAAAGATGTAAATGTGATGTAAATGCTGTTTAAAAATAACTACAAGACAACATTAAAATGCACTGAAGGAAAAGCAAGCACTGAAGTTAAAAATTCCATTAAAATGATATGATAATTATAATGTATAATTCTGTTCATTCTCTATATACTCTCTCTTTAGTATTTTTTATTTTTTTTATACCAACTGTGTTGTCACAATCGGAGCTCCAGCATTGCTTTTGACTGCGTTAAATTGACTCTCCATGACAAATAACAACTCAAGAGTCATAATTTGCTGTTTGCGACTGAGCGTGTGTGAGAAACATGTTGACAGTGAAAGCATTTTGCATCACCATGTTCAAATCACATCTGTGCAGGTTGTCATGAACTTTCAGGGTGAAAAGTTTATGTTAAGATCCAGCAGATCAGTCTACAGTGGGTCAAAATTACCTGCAGTAGCACAGTCATCACTTACACCGGGGTGCAAATAGCATTTTCCATTAAGAATACTGACAAAAAATAATGAGTTTCTGTGGACTCTATTTATGGGTGGAGACAAAAAAGGAACCTGTTCTGTTTCTTCTACATTACCAGAGTGTTTCATGTACTACTTTTTAATGATGTCTATAATCTTGTTTAATGTCACTTATAATCAACACTAAATTGAGCAAATGCAATCTGTCATCCTTTTTAAGCCCTCATCCACACCACATGAAGATCAAAGGTCAGACATGATGAATTACAATTTCCTACTTGAGATCAAGAGCTGGATACACATAATGACTCCTCTCTTGTATACCCTTCTCACCCCTCCCTCTACTTTTCTCTTTTGCTCTTCCTTTCTCTTTATCTCCTACCAAACACTTTGATTAGTTTAAAAAGGAACCACACTTGCACAAATTGTGGTGAGAGCATTTTGAATAATGCACCAAACAGGCAAATCACTTTACCTGCCAAGCCTGCTACTCATCCAACATGGTTTGATTTCTCATGTTTGGTCTACAAATAAAAGCAGTAAACACTTACTACTGTAGATGCAGACCAGGGTTGCCAGGTTTTCAGAACAAAACCCACCCAATTTCTACTCAAATATAACCCAATCGCATTTCAGGGGGGTTTCCCCTGCAACAGCCCAATTCAGCAGGAAAACCGCGACATTGATGCAGACACACGCAAACCAGCCCATGTTCTTTGTAGCCAGATTGTGTAGTTACGGTATCTACCAATAGGGGCTAACCAGGCCATGCTAACTAGCCAAACCTTGACCCCTTGGTACATAAACTTATCTGTAACCATGTTTTGTGCTAATGTCCAAAAACACAAGTTCACAGTTATGGTTTGCGTCAGGCTAGCTGGGTGGCACACATAGATGACACCACAAATGTGATTAACGTGACCTAGATCCTGAAATGGGACAATTACCCCTCAAATCAGCCACATCAGTCCCAGGATCAACTTCACACTACAGGCGTTCTCCCCATTAGCTGTTCTCTTTTTATTTGTGACATGCAGTTGACTGAGATCAGCAAGGGTTAACGGTTTTTAAATGCTCTTTTAGTTTCTGACACGTAAACACACACACATACATTCACACACACACACAGAAAATACCCTGGCTTTACAGAAGACTCTCAGTCTAAAACAGAAGCGGTACGGTACAGGCTGCATGTTCTTTAGAGAGCAGAGAGAAAGAGCGGTGATGAAATATTCAACTGTTGGCTTCACTGATTTCAGTTTCATCCAGAAAAAAAAGAAAAAAAAAAAAGATACAGAGTGTAGGTGTCCCAGGATTTATACAAAAAAGAAAATTGATTGAGATCATCCCATTTAGGACAGTTTCAAAACAACTCCGTAATTGTTGACGTTTTGATCAAATGTATGATGTTTTTTATCCATCTGAATTTTACATTTTTGTTGAAAAATATGTGACTAATAGGGTTAAAGATTTTGAAAATGACTAAGACATGTTTTGCTGAGAGATCATTGATTTGTGGTAGCTGCTTTAGGAAAAAATAACAATAGCATAATCAACAATGACAATTATAAAAATGATTATAATCAACATTATTGTTGCCATTATTATCATAATTATTGACACCTTATTAAGTAAACCCCAAACATTTTGATTCTTGTTTATTGTTTGTGTGACTTTTTGTTTTTAACATGCATTAAATTGATTAAAAATAACAGTACTTTTTTTTTTTTTTTTTTTTTTTTTGATCAAATAAATGCAGCCTCGGATAGCATAAGAGCATAAAAGACTTCTTTCAAAAACAATTACAACACAACCGTTTGAAAAGTTTGAGGTCTGTAAGATCTTTTTGTTTTGTTTGTAAAGCACTTTGAGCTCTGGAAAAGCGCTATATAAATTAAACATGATTATTATTGTTATTGTTATTATTATTATTATTATTTTTATTTACTTTTATCTACTTTTATCTACTTTTATTTACTATTACTTTTATGAGTTGTAATGTTGTTGGTTGCATGTCTATTTCATCAATATTCTCCACAGAGTCTTATATTTATCTATATTCTTCACATTACGCAGGCTCACACATCCTCTCTGATCCCACTAATCAGAGCAGCACATGTAGTCGATACCAGCGCAGAGTGCATGTATGAAAACATCACATCTAACTCAGTGCTACTAATAGGCCTTCAGGAGGGAACAAGGGTTTTGATTCAAACATTTTTCTTTGCGCTTGTGATTTGTATGAGTGGCAAAGCAATTCAGTCAATTCTTACTCTTTGCACAGAGCTGAGTTCATATAAATCTCATTTGTAACAACAATGAAATACTTTGTAACTATCAGTAGAAAATTTAGCATAACCATGCTTGGCCCTGTTTTATTTCTCTCTCTTTTCTTCTTCGTCCCAGGAGACCAACCATATGCATCAAAGTTTCTATATCTTTACAAATGCTTAACCATCTTTCCACAGATACTCATTATCATACACAAGTGCAAGTTTGAGATTATCTCACCTAGCCTTTGTTAACGAACACCGTTTCTTTGTTTTGCAAGGTACCTTTGTGTTAGTAACAGTTTTTTTTTTTTTTTTCTCCATCACACATAGGCACACATGAGGTGACATGACACCAATGTCCTCTGAGACATCACAGATTCACAGCTGCAGCTAAAGCCATTTTAGTTTGTGAAAAAAAAAAAAAAAAAAAAATTAAATCTAGCAGATATATCCAAAGACTATGTGCTAAAGTTTGGACTTGATTAGGTGTTTTGGTTTTCGCTAATGTTTTTCTCTCTCTCTCTCTCTTTCTCTCTCTCAAGTGTTCTGCTTTTATAGCACATAATTGATGTCTAATTTGTGCTGAATCTTATCACATTCACAAAAGTAAAGATTTTCTACCAATGGAAATGGAGCAGCTAATTTTATCCCCCAACACACTTTCCTCTGCCGTCTGTCCCCTGGTCCCTTTTATTGTTTCACAATCTATCTTGTTTATCTCTTTCTTCACCCCCCCCGCCCCCGCCCCCAAACTGCATCTAACCACTCTCTCTCTTTTTCCATCTATCTCCCTTTGTTTATCTCTGTGAAACTCTAGTCAAGGCGTTCTGATATATCCAAACAATTAGTTGGGAGAGAATGTCATTTAGCCAACATTGACTCTAATGCAGCTATAAGAAGAAAAGCAAATTACCCTTTCACTCGAGCCTCATGTCATCTAAACCTTCCCCCCACCCCCTACCCTCAATTCCACCCTCTTTCAGTTCGTCCTATAAGTTGGCACTAGCAGTTTCTTTTTCTTTTTCTTTTTTTACCCTTGGCTTGGGAATGAAAGTCTCTTTGCCTGGCAGAAAGCTGCAGTTAGTCTGACAGTAACACAATGCCTCTTCATTCACATCATCAAGCACTGACTCCCCTCCTCACAACAGAGTCAGAGAGGGAGAGAGAGAGAGAGTGATGATTGGGTGGGTAATGGGGGATTGGAGCATTTTTCTGTGGACGTTAATGACCCGTTGTTTGTGGTGGTGGAGATGAGTTCACCTCATAGTGACAGAGTGTCTCATTGCAGCACACTCTGTGTGTGTTCTGTGCTGCCACTGTATACGTTTTCCACTACAATTTAAAACCTTGCTGTTTGTAGCTGTTTTCAAGAAATAGTTGATAAAGGGAAAATTCTGTCATCATTTACTCACCCTCATGTCTTACCAAAGCTGTATGACTTACTTTCTTCTATGGAGTACAAGAGAAGAGTTTTACAGTCATATCAGGGGTCTCTCCTCAAACACCACCAGTGTTGCAGCATCTGCCTGGATGATGCGACGGCAGCCACAGTACAACGGCGCCAGTGCGCTCACCACATGGCAGCTATAGGTGGAGACGAGAGAGAGAGTGACAGAGCCTGTTCAGTAGATGGGGATTATTTGGAAGCCATGATTGATAAGGGCCAATGGAGGGAATTTTGGCCAGGACACCGGGACACCCCTACTCTTTTACGAGAAATGCCATGGGATTTTTAATGACCACAGAGTGTCAGGACCTCGGTTTAACATTTCATCTGAAGGACAGTGCTTGTTACAGTATAGTGTCCCTGTCACTATGCTTGGGGCATTAGGACCCACACAGACCACAAGGTCTGCACCCCCAATGTTGGCCTCACTAACACCTC
This sequence comes from Megalobrama amblycephala, assembly GCF_018812025.1. NCBI lineage: Eukaryota > Metazoa > Chordata > Actinopteri > Cypriniformes > Xenocyprididae > Megalobrama > Megalobrama amblycephala. The sequence continues at coordinate 16,227,677 of NC_063066.1, read as the reverse complement.
TTCCAGCAGCAACCTAGTTTTCCCGGGAGCTCTCCCATCCAGGTACTAACCAGGCTCAACTCTGCTTAGCTCCAGTGAGCAGCCAGTTTTGTGCTACAGGGGGATATGGCTGTGGCAAAGCACCACAAAAGCATCATAAAAGGGGTCTATACAAACTATGTAGAATATTCTAAATCTTCTGAAGCCCTGCACTACATTTCAAAAGTTTGGGATCGGTACGTTTTTAAAAAAAATGTTTTTGAAATAAATCTGTTATGCTCACCAAGGGTGCATATATTTGATCAAAAACTACAGTAAAAAAACAGTAATAGTGTGATTATAACAGTATAACAATTTAGACATTATTATAAAACGGATAGTTCCGGCTCTTGATTCTGACTGGTTGAGCCGCGTTCAAAGCCGTTATAAAATAACTAAAAACATACAGCTGACCGCATTACATAAGTGTATGTTGCTGCATCTGTTTTAGCAACCACTTTTAGCAATGTAAACATATGTTTGTTCTCTATTGATATTATTCATTGAAGCTTACTGCATTATGTAGAAGAGTATTGTTAGAGAGATATCGAGTGACTGAGTGTATTACCTGCATTCAAATTTAGCCTTTTCCTTCAGGTCAGTCCTGTGTGCATTATAAAAAATCCATTTGAATGTCCACTTTTCCTTATAACATTTAATGGGTTTTCCCGTGACTGACAGCGCTTGTCAATGCGTTTGTCATTTGCATCTTGTTCAGTGTTCACAAGTTTCAATATAAAAGTCTTTGCGACTGCGTGACTCGCTCATAAAGACAATCTTTGCCGCCATCTAATGGCGTAATAAATGTAACTTCTGTTGCTGTTCATGGTCAGGGACTGTTTTGTCCAGCAGAAGGAAGCCTTTTAATGATTTTACTTCATGAAAGTTGCATTGAGTGTCAAGCCTAACAATGCTCTTTAGCTGTTATAAATTCACTGCAAACCACGGCTTCTTGGGGCTTATTGCTTTAATATGGTGCATTGCTGTTCTTTTTTTCTTTTCTTTTTTTTTTTGCATTTCTTGCTTTATAGCTTTACATAGCTGCAATTTATTTATTTATTTATTTATTTAGGTGCAAATGATCCCAATATTACTGAATTTCCCTTAAGAGTCTTAGACACTCATTCATAGCAACATAAGACATCCACAATTCTTGCCAGCCCTGAACGTCATCATGCAAGAAATGGTGTTTGCACTCAGACTGATTCAAGTGGTTTGCACTGAATTCATTGCATTCAAGGGTTAACCTAAGCTTCATCTGCCCCTCCTCCTTCTATCTTTCCTTCTTTTTTACCTTTTTTTTTTTTTTTCCTTTCTCCTCTTTTACCTGATGGAAAATGATAGATTTAACATTCTGGGAGCGAGGGAGGGGGATTGGAATCTAAAGCGATGAGATTTGTATTTTGTATTCGTTCCTCATCAGAAGAGTTTGCTGTGCAGGTAGTGGGACCTGCATCTTGATGATAGCTATCAGATCAGATCTCAACAGCCTGTGCACCCCTCTGGACATCAAATCATGCCCCCAAATCAACACCACATCCCTCTCAACTCTCAACTGAGAGCTTCTGAAAAAGTCCATTTGAAGACTTAAAGTCTTTATTTATTTATTTAACCCAAAGAAGAGAAACTAATGTACTTGACATTATGAGTTTGGGTGAAGTAGAGTTACTAGTTTTCTGACTTTATAAGTGATTGTGGTAACCATATAATGTAGAAGACTGCGATTCATAGTTTTTAGACATTTGACTGACACAGAGACCTGGAGGGCAAAACATCCAGAGAACTGCAGCACAGACCTATCAATTTTCCATCTGTTTCAATGTGTTTCAGATATATAAAATGGTGCTCAAAAGAAGGAAAAACTAAGATACAGTACCACACAGAAGTAAGTACACCCTTCACATTTTTGTAAATGTTTTATTATATCTTTTCATGTGACAACACTGAAGAAATGACACTTTGCTACAATGTAAAGTAGTGAGTGTACAGCTTGTATAACAGTGCAAAATTGCTGTCCCCTCAAAATAACTCAACACACAGCCATTAATGTCTAAACCATTGGCCACAAAAGTGAATACACCCCTAAGTAAAAATGTCCAAATTGGGCCCAAAGTGTCAATATTTTGTGTGGCCACCATTATTTTCCAGCACTGCCTTAACCCTCTTGGTCATGGAGTTCACCAGAGCTTCACAGGTTGCCACTGGAGTCCTCTTCCACTCCTCCATGACGACATCACGGAGCTGGTGGATGTTAGAGACCTTGCGCTCCTCCACCTTCCATTTGAGGATGCCCCACAGATGCTCAATACGGTTTAGGTCTGGAGACATGCTTGGCCAGTCCATCACCTTTACCCTCAGCTTCTTTAGCAAGGCAGTGGTCATCTTGGAGGTGTGTTTGGGGGTCGTTATCATGTTGGAATACTGCCCTGTGGCTTCAATATGTCACAGTACATGTTGGCATTCATGGTTTCCTCAATGAACTGTAGCTCCCCAGTGTCTGCAGCACTCATGCAGCCCCAGACCATGACACTCCCACCAGCATGCTTGACTGTAGGCAAGACACACTTGTCTTTGTACTCCTCGCTTGGTTGCCGCCACACACTTGACACCATCTGAACCAAATAAGTTTATTTTGGTCTCATCAGACCACAGGACATGGTTCCAGTAATCCATGTCCTTAGTCTGCTTGTCTTCAGCAAACTGTTTGCGGGCCTTCTTGTGCATCATCTTTAGAAAAGGCTTCCTTCTGGGGCGACAGCCATGCAAACCATTTTGATGCAGTGTGCGGCGTATGGTCTGAGCACTGACAGGCTGACCCCCCACCCCTTCAACCTCTGCAGCAATGCTGGCAGCACTGATACGTCTATTTCCCAAACACAACCTCTGGATATGACACTGAGCACGTGCACTCAACTTCTTTGGTCGACCATGGCGAGGCCTGTTCTGAGTGGAACCTGTCCTGTTAAACCGCTGTATGGTCTTGGTAACCATGCTGCAGCTCAGTTTCAGGGTCTAGGCAATCTTCTTATAGCCTATGCCATCTTTATGTAGACCAACAATTCTTTTTTTTAGATCCTCAGAGAGTTCTTTGCCATGAGGTGTCATGTTGAACTTCAAGTGACCAGTATGAGAGAGTGAGAGCGATAACACCAAATTTAATACACCTGCTCCCCCCATTCACACCTGAGACCTTGTAACACTAAGGAGTCACATGACACCGGGGAGAGAAAATGTGAGGGGTGTACTCACTTCTGTGAGATACTGTATGTTAACAAACTGCAAGTTTAGGCAACAGCAATCCATATATACATGTGTCAAAGTATTTCAATCACTACATACAGTGTCACATCTTAAGGTCCTTACATACTGAGTCTGAAATTCTCGTCTGAAATTTTCACACGTTAAAAAATAAATACGACCTCACGTTGTGTCAATCAAGTTTACACACTGCCTTTCAAAATTTTCGTTCGTTATAAAAAATTTCAATCAATTTTCTGCATTTTTCACATCCGTAGCAAGCATTTTGAGAGGTGTTTTGACAATTCAGAGCCACCGTACAAGCGAACGACAAAATCCAGAATGTGTCTGACAAGTTGATCCACTTTGTCTCGCAGCACAAAGCACTGTATGACAAACAAAGTGCAGAATACAAAGAGATGGAATATAAAGACAGATTGCTAGCAAAGCATCTCACTGAGCCACTGACATCCTGAAGTAAACTTTGAATCACTTGGGATAATCCTGCTGCTCCTTGATAAGGAGGTGGAACTCTACTTCCTCTCTACACAATCCATATTCGGTCCATTTTGTATTGTTTTGCAACATTTTTCGCAACGGAATAATTAATACGCATCAGACTCAGTGTGCAAGATTTCTGTGCGTGACGAATTTTATGATGGCGAACATGAAAACAAAAAACGCATACGAAAATGTTGGACTCAATGTGCAAAGAGCTTTAACATGAAAAATGCTTAACATGACCTAATATATACAACTTACTGAAAATGCATACTATTGTATGTTCCTATTCTAGGTTCATCTGAATGCTTGTAGATAGTATGTTTTATTAATTAGGCGTATACTTAATTTGGTTATCCAATATCACACAATGCATTAAGCTTCATTACAGGGGCTAGGCCTATATGTAAGAACTTCCATGTATTAAACACTTTTTGTATTGCCAGTGTGTGAACAGCTTGTAATGAAACTTAAAAAACGAGACCTTCCCCAACTTCCTAGGTTGTCTTTGAATGCCTGTAGAATGTTTTTTATGTGAAGGACTCAGGTCAGTTTTGTCGGGAAAGTCCAAAGGATATGACGGTTATGTGTTCTCCTGAGAGCCTCTCTTCCGTTCTGTGACACATGAAATGAATGTTTTTGTTCAGGATAATGCCGAAAGAGCTATTCTGTACTGGAATGTCAAAGTGTCATGCAAAAAAAGTGATTAATTCAAACTAGTCTCATATATTCTATATATTCTATAATCTCAAACATACTTTAAATTCAGACTGTCATGACAGTGTAATTTTAATTACCTCATCTGTCGACATGAATCTCAGAGCTTGTTCAAACATATTCACATTGCTTTGTGCAGCTTTCTCACCGCTGTCATTTTGTTGTGTTTATTTTGTTATTGAGAGGAGAGTGCGCAGCACATATTTACATATTCATCTAACCTTCGCTCTCAGCAGTGTGTCAGGATGTTTGCTAATAATATATTGCTGCAAAGATGTTTCCAACTAATTTTTATTCTATGCAAAAAAAAAGAAAAAAAAAGAAGAAGAAGAAAAAAAGAACTTCAACTGCTTCACATGTGTGTGAGCACAAGCAATAAGTTGCTGGCTGCAGTTCTCTTAACGACCACCAGTGTCATTAATAACATGGGCTTCTGATTTCTACATATAGCCAGCTCTTTTAAGCCATGCTTTATAATGATTTTGTTTCAGAAAACACTTGACGTGGAAGTTAGTGCACTGTGTTTATATTTTAAGCGCATCTGTTTGCCTGCATCATCAGTAAGATGTATAATGTATTTGTTTTTTTTTAAATCACTTAGTGCAAACTGGTAAAAATCTAGGGGGCAGCAGAGGAAAGCCTTGTTTTGTCCTTCAAGGGGCATTCCTATTAGGATGTAACATCACATGAAGACTGAATTAGATAACATGGGTTCACTGGGTTCTTTTTGTGCAGTAAGATCAATGTAATGTCCAAAAAAAAAAAAAAACAGTTTGATACAAACTTCTGTTGACTATGTTTTAAATCAGTACTTGATTATTTATTTTTTTTTTTTGGCCATTAAATAAGATACAATAGTTTTATTTAAGTATGTTCATCAGTGTGATATGGCATAAAAACTTAAAAATGAGATTAATGAGCACACATGACACTTGCATGTACATAACCTTTGCTTTTATAGTATCCAAACACTGCTCAGTTATAATAAATGTGGTTCTCATATGAAGGCTCACAACCTACAAATGGGATTGATTGAGTCGTGAAAAAGCAATGCTAAATAATGAAATATTGAATGCTGTATTTATATAACAAAATATGTTAGGATAGCAAAATAATTTGACTTATCAACTTATCAACCGAGGAGAAAACATTTCCCATATCTTTCTTTTGTTGACATCAAAGGCAGTGCATAATTGTGTACAGAACTTTTTTTACATTTGAGTCCTGAAATAAAATCCAGCTGAGAACCACTGGCATGAATCAGCTGTATGTAGAGCACTACTCTTCTGTTTATTGTATTTTTGGAAATTTTAATGACAAATTGCTCCATATCCTCTTCCTCTCTAATATCCATCCTCTCCAATAACCCATTTCTTTATCTTTTATATTTTATCTTTTTGTCTCCTCTTTTATTCTTTACTGTCTTTCTCATACTGCTGCTTCCACTCTGACTTCATCAGCCTCTTTGTCTGGCAGTTTCTATAGAAAGCATATGCTTTCTTTTTTATTATTATTTAATACAGTCTTGTTGTACTGAAAAAAAGAAAAAAAAAAAAAAGAAAAGCCTAAGAAGAGCTTAATTTGTTTTATACCATGCTGACATGCAGTTGATGTGATAAAACTGTTGTTGCACACTTATAGACAGCTCTGTTGATTACTAGAGTGTTCTAGTTCTGTCACGTCAGGTTGCTTGTTTGCAGCATCTTTATTTATTTATTTATTTTTTAATAAAAGTATATGATGCTGAAAATTTAACTTAGCTGAATGGAGCAATCAGAAATGTAATGGTTTTAGCAATAAAATATATCTACACTGTTACTGAAGATTTTCATAAAGAAATTAATACTTTTATTCAGCAAGGACAAATTAAATTGAGCAAAGGTGACAGTAATTTTGTAATGTCAAAAAAAAAAAAAAAATGAAATGCTGTTCTTTTAAACTTTCTTTAAAAAATCCTGAAAAAAATGTATCATGGTTTACACAAAATTATTAAGCAGTACAGCTGTTTTTAACATTAATAATAAATATATAAAATAATAAGAAATATTTATTGAGCACCAAATCAGCATATTAAAATGATTTCTGAAGGATCATGTGACTGAAGACTGGAGTAATGATGCTGAAAATTCAGCTTTGTACCACAGGAATAAATTACATTTTAAAATATATTAAAATAGAAAAAGGTTATTTTAAATTGCAATAATATTTCACAATATTACCTTTAAACTAATATTAATGCTAATATCCCAGATCTGCTGTTAAAGGCACCTCTACCTAAATGTAATTTTACCAAAAGTCTCTTTTTTAAAGATAATCTCATCATGTGACGTTATTAATATCATATATTATAATTCATATATGATGTCATCAGTTGATTGATTACCATGAAGTACACTTGAACAGATTACAATGAAACACTCTTAAGTTTGATGAACAAAGGGGAGAATTTAAAACTTAAATATGAATATAGCCCTCCTCCGTGCACACCACTGATGTCTATAGTTCACTGGCTCCATGGTACTGTACACCAAAGGTTCCTCTTTATAAAGGTGATATATGTTGCTAGAACACTACGTGAGTGCATGTAAAAATACATGTCTGTGTTTCTGTGTGGCACTTTTCTCTTGATATGTGCTGAAGTTGACAGTGTGATTTGCGCTGCACCTTAGGGCTCACTCAGAACACAAAGGCCGTGTCTCTCACCGCTATTTCCAGCAGGCACTGGCAAGGTCAGCCGTCCTCCTTAATGCATGTCCAACAAAAGAGCCAATTTAGGAGCCATCAGGCCCCGGCCGGCCCCCAGGCTCTCTCCGCTTAACTGTTATGAATCCCGTCAACTCTGTAATGGGAATGAGCCTCCGATTAAAACACTGCTTTTCTTCATCCGAGCAGCAATAAGAGACCCATTTCCCGACACACGCAGAGACACACACTCTCACAGGCACAAAAACACAGACCGGCAATTCCCAATGAGGTACTCAGGCAAATAAAAATCATTGGCCACTCACCAGATAAAGAAACACATTTCTTCTAAATGACATTTTCGTTCTGCAAACCCAAATTTGAGCACGGTCACACACAACTCATGTGCAAACTGTGAGCATGGCAACCCGCTGACTGAGCCTTGATGGAAATCTACAGCCCACACTCTTAAGCTTAACAGACATTCCCATTCAAATCTGTGAGAGCTTATTGACTTCCTTGGCATTGACACTGTCACCTGACATTTCACTAAGCTGCTGTCAAACACTCAAAAGTATTGTGTCACCTGTCATAAACCGCGATGCGTTGGAGTGCCACCTCTTACCCAAAAGTAAATATTTTGGTTTAGATTTCACAGATGTTATTTCTTAAAAGACCTCAAAAGTCTACATTAATTCTGCTTGTCCGATCAGTCCTCATTCGAGGCGATGAAGATATGTGCTGCTTGGACACTCTGACATTATCATGTCTAGAGGCTGATGAGAAGTGTGATAGAAAGTGTAGACTAACTGAGGTTGAAGCTGTCAGGTTACTTGATCAGATGTCCACTGCAGGCAACACGAAGCTGAAGAAATGAAAAGCGACAGCGTGATGAAGTTGTTGTTAATAAATATGACCGTATCATATCAAACAGCTCTCTGACTTTGCTCACAGGGATATATCAGTGTCTTCCTTAAAGATTTGCTTGATGAACACACTTTCTTCTGGAGGTGTATTTACTTTTAAAACAGGAATTTCAGATGGCACACTCTTTCTTTCTTTCTTTCTTAAAAAGACAATGGCCTTTACTTTACATTGGGCCTAATTTTGCTACTTGTTAATACTAGTCAAAAGCAAGAGTAATGACTTCCTTTTTCCCTGGGCTCTAAATATGAAGTGACACATAGACCAAATAGCCATCCATCACTATGAGAGAATACAATAATGATGTGTGACAAAAGGTTGTTGAGCTGCACAAATCATGAAATGGCCATAGCATAAGAGTTTCATTGTTGGAATACTCATTTCCACTAACTTGGCAATAATTAGGATGTTTAAATCAACTGGAGATGGTAACAATCTACTTGGAAGAGGATGTGTGTGGCCCCACATGCACTGAGGATGGCTTGAGTCAGCAAACAAAGGATCAAAGTTGGAGAATTGCAGATGGTAATTTGATCTTGGGGTCAGAAATTCTTAACTTGTTTAGGAAGATTGCAATAAAAAAGCCTTTGGTGCCATCAAACAACAATCTTATGCACCTACAGTTTGCCAGGCGTTACTGGAACTTTATTATTGGGTATTAACAGTGTTGGGAAAAATTACTTTAAAATTATACTACTACTACAGGCCAGGGGTCTCATTTATAAGAGCTCATTTACAAAAGCTAGATTCTGCGTACGCACAAAAAAAATCAGATTTATAAAACCATGTGTACGCCAGATCCTGCGCACAAATCCCTTTATAAATCAAATTCAGTACGTGCATCTCCACCCTGTCTCCTCCCCGAAATCACCATATATGGAGCTTACGACGCCTAGTTTTACTATGCATAACCTCATCTGCATATCATTTACATACATATTCCCATCCACGTGACACCACATAACAACGTCAAAGGTACAAGACATTGGAAAATATTAGATATGGACTATAAATGCAATTTGTGCCACACATTATGTTGATAAAGATAATCCAATATCCTCTTTATGTTTTAGAATAAATATATCAAAATATCCATAAAAACAAAATTGTATAAAATGCTTCAGATAAAGGTTTTAGAATAGAGTTGATTCATTCATTTCCACTGGCCAGATAGTATTTGAATAGTTTTAAACAATTCAAATCAAATTTATGCAGTTTTGCTGATAAGGTGAACATATCTTTTAGGAAGTTTATAGGCTTTAGTGGAAACAGATCGGCCTACTTATTTATTGCAGTGTAAATTCAATTGTCCGAAACGGCGCGTCACTGACAAAGTATTTTAAAAAGAAAACATGCAAATCTTACCGTTTTCCTCAAATTATATCCTTCAAATGGTAATTGTTTGAAGATCCTTCACACATCTTCAACACCTCCTGCAGCTGTGGTTGTACAGTAAGATATTTTTTGGACCTATTCAAACTGGACAACGGACCGTTCGACCACCGAATCCAGCAGTGTCTTCCATAATATCTAAGTTAAGTGTGCATCACTGATCGTCATTCTCGAAAAAATATTTTGTCATAACATCTGCAGTTTAGTTTAAAGAGGAATTATTGTGCTCCCAGCGCTCCTCGCTGTCATTAAAGCAGCGTGTCACTGGAAAAGTGATCGAAAGTAGCACATCTACTATCTCAATTCATATCACTTTTGTCTCCAGAATGTGCATACGCACAGCTCAAAGTTTGCTTAAAGGTGCGCACATTCTTCCGTCAAGTTTGTTTTTATAGATCACAACCTTTGCGTGGGAACTGGCGTACGCACGTTTCCAGCCCCGTTTTGTGCGTACGCACGCTTTATAAATGAGACCCCAGGGCTGTTGAATGCTCGAATCTGATTGGTTGATCAGTGTTCTAAGGTGTGCAGTTATTTTCAGGGAAACGCACGGCTAAAGTAGTTCTAGCAGATGATTTCAGTTATCTCAATAGGTCTACAACAACCGCAAAAGAACCAAAACCCACAATGACACACTGACCAAGAAAATAAATATAGTAAACAATAGGATAAAAACTACAAATTATTGTCTTGGTTTTTGCCACAAAATATGTTTTATTGTGTCCTGAAAGCTCTCGTACGCACTCTCTCTCTTTCAAACGTGCACACATACTGTATCGTACGGACACACGCACGTGCACAGAAACGTTTGTTGGTCAGCACTGCTCTGACAAATTAATCAGAGTAAAATAGTTTGGCAACTTAAGATATATGACTAACCAGCGAGGTAATAACTGTGCGGTTCTTGAGATAAACGTATAGTTTTGCTATTAGTAGAGACACTGCTGCTGTTAGAGACACACAGATAAGGTAGCGTAGGCTAATTCACATATACACACACTCTCTCTCTCTCTCTCTCTCTCTCTCTCTCTCTCTCTCAACTGCTTTAATAACTGTATCAACAGTATTATTCTGCTATCAAGGCTCAAGCCTTCATGTTCTGAAATTACATTTTTGAATTAGCAACGGAGACTTGGGATGAGATGCGTAAGAAATTAGTCCCACACACAAGAGTGTTTTAAGGACAAAAACCTGACAAATGTCTTGAAGGTGTGGTAACCATAGTATACTGTAAGTGGAATAATTGACTCTGGGCCATTGAATTCTTAGAAAATAATGCACACCCAAGATGGTAATGCGGCCACGACGTGAAGCGGAGTCAATTATTCCTTACGTAATGCATTACAATATTGCGTTACTCCCTAAAAAGTAACTAATTGAGTTACTTAGTTACTTTTTTATGAAAAGTAATGCGTTACATTACTTTTGTGTTACTTTATTCTCACCTGGGCTCGGCTTGTTTATTTGTTTTTTAACAACAACAACAAAAAGTTCTATTTATGGCAAATGTTAAGGCCCTTTCACACCAAAAGTGAAATGAATAAGCCTCAGGCTGAAGAAAATGCAAATTTACACCTGTACAGTAGAGGCCGCTGCTCAAACAAACCTTTCAGTTGTGCTGCCTTTCTGGATTAAAGAAGAAGAGGATACAAGCGGAGGAAGTTCAACACTCTTATTTCTAAATCTAATCTAAAATAATTTTTGCTTAGTATGGTTGAATTAGATCATTAAAGGTCAGCAGCTAAGACATTGTTTAAAGGGATAGTTCACCCAAAAATGAAAATTTGATGTTTATCTGCTTACCCCCAGAGCATCCAAGATGTAGGTGTCTTTGTTTCTTCAGCAGAACACAAATGATGATTTTTAACTGCAACCGCTGCCGTCTGTCAGTGGTATAATGCAAGTCAGCGGGAACTTGGACTATAAGAGTAAATAAAACACGACAGACAAATCCAAATTAAACCCTGCGGCCTGTGACGACACATTGATGTCTTAAGACATGAAACGATCGGTTTGTGAGAGAAACCGAACAGTTTTTATATCGGTTTTTTACCTCTAATACACCACTATGTCCAACTGCATTCATCACTCGATTCGTGAGGTCTGATCACGCTCTTTGATGTCTCGCGCATATACTTCAATGAGTGCCAGACATCACTGCCGTTGTCAGAGCACGATCAGACCTCACAAATTAAATACATAAAATAGTGTCATTTAATTTAAATTTGTGTCATTTAATATAGTTAATTATAAAATTCTTCCTCATTTGGAGGAATACTGAATAAAATATGACAAGATCTCAGAGTTAAACTGTGTCAGAAAAAAATAATCTTAATTATGTCAGATAACATGGCAAAACATGGTCAGACCAAAGTGAATAATTTTTGGTCCCAAATTTTTAACATTTTTACTGGTAGTCCACTGTATGAAGAATTTTTGGGTATAATATGTTTACTTTTTTTGCTATCCTCAATTACATAAATGAACTATAGTGTCCTGCACCCACTAGTAAAAAAAACATATATATATAAAAAATTATATCTAGTGTCTGAATAATTTTTGGTTTGACTGTATAATAACCATCATGTTTACACAGCACACACAATACCTCTGCACTTTATTTCTCTCAACATGGTGAGAGGAGAGCTATCAGTCAATAAATGTGAAAAAGTAACTTGCGTTGCTTTTGAAAAATAACTTATATGATATTTTGTTGTAAATTGAAAAGTAATGCATTACTTTACAAGTTACTTGAAAAAGTATTTTGATTATATATACAGTACAGTCCAAAAGTTTGGAACCACTAAGATTTTTAATGTTTTTAAAAGAAGTTTCGTCTGCTCACCAAGGCTACATTTATTTAATTAAAAATACAGTAAAAAACAGTAATATTGTGAAATATTATTACAATTTAAAATAACTGTGTACTATTTAAATATGTTTGACAAAGTAATTTATTCCTGTGATGGCAAAGCTGAATTTTCAGCATCGTTACTCCAGTCTTCAGTGTCACATGATCCTTCAGAAATCATTCTAATATGCGGATCTGCTGCTCAATAAACATTTATGATTATTTTCAATGTTGAAAACAGTTGTGTACTTTTTTTTTCAGGATTCCTTGATGAATAGAAAGTTCAAAAGAACAGCATTTATCTGAAATACAAAGCTTCTGTAGCATTATACACTACCGTTCAAAAGTTTGGGGTCAGTAAGAATTTTTATTTTTATTTTTTTGAAAAGAAATTAAAGAAATGAATATTTTTATTCAGCAAGGATGCATTAAATCAATCAAAAGTGGCAGTAAAGACATTTATAATGTTACAAAAGATTAGATTTCAGATAAACACTGTTCTTTTGAACTTTCTATTCATCAAATAATCCTGAAAAAAAATATTGTACACAAATATTTTGTACAATTGTACACATTAAATGTTTCTTGAGCAGCAGATCAGCATATTAGAATGATTTCTGAAGGATCATGTGACACTGAAGACTGGAGTAATGATGCTGAAAATTCAGCTTTGCCATCACAGGAATAAATTACTTTGTGAAATATATTCAAATAGAAAACAGTTATTTTAAATTGTAATAATATTTCACAATATTACTGTTTTTTACTGTATTTTTAATTAAATAAATGTAGCCTTGGTGAGCAGACGAAACTTCTTTTAAAAACATTAAAAATCTTAGTGGTTCCAAACTTTTGGACTGTACTGTACGTGTAATGCGTTACCCCCAACACTGGGTATTGAATATGCATAAATTACTATAAAAAAGCACAATTTATTTATATATCAATTCACTGTGAGAATATATATGCATATATTTTAGTTTTTAGTTTTTCTTGGGATTGGACAGCATATTTGTATATCCTGTCCATATTTGAGACTAACAGGGGGTATAAATATCCTCTCCCACTCATGTCTTGCCAACAGTGCTCTACGGTTGCCTCCTCTAAACAGAGACTAAGGTCAAACACAAATGTTATTGAAATGAGAGGTAGGATTCAGTCGGCCAGAGATGTCCAGTGACTTTGCATGTGTATTTGACATTCAAACGCATGGCTGAACCACATCCTAATGGTTTGTGGTCATGGGTTTCATGGCCTAAGTCGTGCTCAAAGCCAAGTACCAGTTCTGTACACTTTAAAATAATATGTAAGAAAAAAACGTGAGGAAAGGAGAACCATGACAGACTTTGATTGTTTGTCACCTGCTGTCTTTTTGTTTGTTTATTTGCTTGTTTCTGTTGTTTTGTTGTCAATAGTGAGTTTGCTATAAACAAGGGTGAGGAATGAAGAACCTTCACTGCACACACTTCATCTATATACAACACCCGTGCTGTAAATCAGTTTGCAAGCTCTTCATGCAGACAGAGGTGAGTCTGTGAGTGACAGAGGCGACCCTGCCGCTGCGCCTCCCTTTCCTCCTCAACACCTGTCAGTCACTCTAATGGCTGTCACACGCCTCCCCACTGTCCGGCTCTCGTCTGTCATGAAACTGCCATGAGCATACCCATGGAATGGGAATGGGAATGGGAATTTCATAGAGTGAATGCATTTGTATTATTATTATTTCTTGTGTATATATATATATATATATATATATATATATATATATATATATATATATATATATATATATATATATATATATATATATATATATAAGAGAATGAAATAAAATTGACATATTCATAGTCTTAATTTGCATGATTAAACATTTTTTGTGTGTGTATGTTTTCATATTATTTTATCAAAATGTAAGATCTTGCTTCCCCTAAAAGTCATGTGGCTTCATTTTGGTATATCAAATTAATCCACTTCTCACAATATGATGGAACAGGAATTTGACCAGTGTTGTCTTATGCTTAATTTATTTTAATTATTTGTTTTATTAATTTGTATTGTCATTTCAAAGAGAAATCCCCTCATTTGATTTTGAATGTATACATTTTGGTGCTAAATAATTCAATGTTGAAAGTATTATCATCTTTGTAATCTTTATTTATAGAGAAATCAAGCCCCACACTATTTTTTTATTTATTTTAATTAATTTATTTATTTTTTTGCCATTGAATATTCTGTTTCACTTAGAAGTATGTCAGATTTTGAAAGCAAAATGGGTTGTGAATGCCGTTTCACACTTTACAAAAAGGACTGAACAAACACAGCAGATATCAAAGGTTTAAAGGGTGTGTGGAGAGAGAGAGAGAGAGAGAGAGAGAGAGAGAGAGAGAGAGAGAGAGTGTGTGTAAGCAAAGGCAGAGAACAGTGGACTTGGTGGCCCTGGTGAGTTCTGTAGATCTCCCTAAATACTTACCACTTGTATATTCACTTTATGAAAAGTTAAGCACCCACCCACCCACACAATACGCGTTCCTTCTGTTGCCTCAAAGTGAAATTCTACTTCCTCCTCAACAGGGAAAAAAGACACACTGCATCACCTTTTAATTAAAATTTACTCCCTGTCACCAGCACTGAAAGGCTGGCCTGGTGAAAGGATGTGGCCTGGTGCAGAGTGAGGTGTAAATATTGACTTCCTGGTTGGATTAATCCACCCTACCATGGTCCAGAGTTTTAAAAGCACTACCAGAAGTTACAGTCGAGAGGGTCCCCAATCTCTGTAGAGGCTTTGAGTGAAAGCCTTCATTTAGTTTGGACTTCTGTATCCGAAAACAATGTTCTCCACTCAAAGTAGCTTAGAGTCTCACTGGGCCGCTATCCCAGGTGTGTTGCCAGATGTGTGTGTGAACAAGTGTGGACGTGTAATTGGAGCAGAACCACCAAGCAGTTTAACTTGGGCCCCACCTGGACCCAACCTTCATTTAAAAACCATCCCTCTGGAGCCATCTACAGAGAAATACCTTTAAAAATACTTCCACAATTAAAAAATAAAATATATGATGGGAGCAACTTGGCAAGACGAAATCCCTTGTATGGAGGTAATAATTTCTGACCTTATTAAATTAATTAAACGCATGTTTCCTATTATGGCGTAAGGCTAAAAAAAAAGGAGATTATAACGGCAGCCCTGGAGACAGGCACGGTGATGAGACGAGTGCAACGAACACGCACGCACACGCTAAACTCAGTGGCTTATTAAATTTGTGTCTCTTTCCTTGGACGGCACATTAATTGTCATACATGCCATTAAATTCAGCCTGGTTTTTGCTACGCTTCATGGATACTTGCGCTCACAGACACACACAAACTCTGCACATATTGAAGGACAGCCTGTGTATTTAGACAACTGTCAAGTTAATAGAAATGATTTTCCTCATTAATGTGGCTCTTTGGTACCATGTTTATCTGTAAAACTCCATGTTTTACCCTCATTACACACACAACTCTCATCAACCTTAGAAAAGAAAAAGAGGTCAAAGATGAAAGCATTTCTGGTGTTTCTGATA